>NC_133618.1:474911509-475089009 GCF_048593235.1 Sminthopsis crassicaudata
AAGATAAAAATAACCTGGGAAAAAAAACAAAAATGCAAACAGTTTACACTCATTTCCCAGTGTTCCTTCTCTGGGTGTAGCTGCTTCTGTCCATCATTGATCAATTGGAACTGAATTAGATCTTCTCTTTGTCGAAGATATTCACTTCCATCAGAATACATCCTCATACAGTATTGTTGTTGAAATGTATAATGATCTCCTGGTTCTGCTCATTTCACTCAGCATCAGTTCATGTAAGTCTCTCCAAACCTCTCTGTACTCATCCTGCTGGTCATTTCTTACAGAACAATAATATTCTATAACATTCATATACCACAATTTACCCACCATTCCAGTTTCTGGCCACTACAAAGAGGGCTGCCACAAGCATTTTGGCACATACACCTGTATGTACACTCTTTCTCTTCTTTAAAATCCCTTTGGGATATAATCCCAGTAGTAGCGCTGCTGGGTCAAAGGGTATGCACAGTTTGATAACTTTTTGGGCATAATTCCAAATCGCTCTCCAGAATGACTGGATGTGTTTACAACTCCACCAACAATGCATCAGTGTCCCAGTTTTCCAACATCTCTTCCAATATTCCACATTATCTTTCCCTGTCATTCTAGCCAATCTGATAGGTGTGTAGTGGTATCTCAGAGTTATCTTAATTTGCATTTCTCTGATCAATAGTGATTTGGAACACTCTTTCATATGAGTGGAAATAGTTTCAATTTCATCATCTGAAAATTGTCTGTTCATATTCTTTGACCATTTATCAATTGGAGAATGGCTTGATTTCTTATAAATTAAAGTCAATTCTCTATATATTTTGAAAATGAGGCCTTTATCAGAACCTTTAACTGTAAAAATGTTTTCCTAGTTTGTTACTTCCCTTCTAATTTTGTTTGCATTAGTTTTGTTTGTACAAAGGCTTTTTAATTTGATTTAGTCAAAATTTTCTATTTTGTGATCAGTAATAATCTCTAGTTCTTCTTTGGTTACAAATTCCTTCCCCCTCCACAAGTCTGAGAGGTAAACTATCCCATTTTCCTCTAATTTATTTATGATCTCGTTCTTTGTGCCTAAATCATGGACCCATTTTGATCTTATCTTGGTATAAGGTGTTGTGTATTTTCTAATAGAAATTTCAACTTGAGTTTTTATCTGTATCATTCAAGGGGTCTTTATTTTCATTTTTCTTGTGATACTCCTTCTGATATTATATTATTTAATTCCTTTGTTTATCATTGCAATCTTACATTCACCTACTTTGTTCCCTGCCTCCTGCCTTCAACATTAAATACGCAATGGTTCTCAGTTGGATAAATGAATGAATAAATAAATAACTTTTTTTTTTATCAGCTTTTGATCAGAAAGAGCACCAAGCTATTATTAAAAAGCACTTGTCAGTAAATGTTGAGTTAGCTGTTTTGATGTAATATGGCATTAAAAATATTGGTTTTGGGGATAGGAGAATGGGATTTTTAACTTTGGCTTGAGTTTAATAAATGTGTGTGACTGTGGACAAGCTATTTAAGCTTTTAGCTTTGGATTTTTCAACTGTAAAATGGAGATAAAAGTTATACACCCTAATTTATAATAGGGTTCTTGTGAGGAAAATGATCTTTAAATCTTAAAATGTTATACTAATATAAAATATTATGCCATAACTCTCATATTGAAAACTTATGTAGTTTGAGTTCTTCCTTTATGTGGCTATGTAGCTAGTCAATATATATATGTATATATATTTTTTCCTGAGGCTGAGGTTAAGTGACTTGCCCAGGGTCACACAGCTAGAAGTGCTAAGTGTCTGAGATCAGATTTGAACTAGGGTCCTCCTGAATTCAAGGCTGTGTCACCTAGCTGCCCCTAGTCAAAATATTTTAAATCATACTTGTATGGCTTGGATTAAAAAACACTCATGTATTCTTTGGTGTTAGCAATGAATTTCAAACTCTTCCAGTATTTCATTTTAAGCCGTCAAAAAATGTCACCCATTTGTATAAGGAGATTAGAGCTGAGCCATCCACTTTTAGGTCTGTCAAATTTTTTGTTTTAAATATTAAAATCATTGTGGAATATATACTTTAAGAGATAAGATGTTCAGTTCAGGAAATGACCTAAAAATTAAATGACCTAAAAATGGCCTAATTGGGCACTTGTTAGGATCCTTACAAGGTGCTAAGTCACTAGAATGAATAGAGACAATTGATTTGATCCTACAAGGAGATGTTATGGGCCAGAACTTAAAACAAGGTACTGAGTGGAATTGAGGAGACAATGATTAAATCTAATTTAGCATTGATTTAATCCTACAACAAATAATGGTTTCCTAGTGATGAAATGATTGGTCTATACTCAGTGTGGGGCATATAAGGAGAAGCTCTCAGGGTCAAGCCCACAATTCCACTCTCGGAGGGGGAGTCTAATTCATTCCCATGTCTACCATCATGCTGGCTGGAGGCTTTGGATTCAGAGGGAGCTAGAGACTGAAGCTGGCTGGAGATTTGGAAAGAGACAGTAAGGGCCTTTAACTCCTGGCTACATTTTGGGGATTACTGGTACTGGAACTAAAACTAAGGCTGCTTCCCCAGAAGCTCCCCAAGAGATCCTGCCTCTCAAAGAAGTTTTACAATTTAGAGACAACAGAACATCACAGGCACTAGAGAAACAATTGTGTTCAGAATTTGCGGTGTAAATTTTCAACTCAAAATAAACTTTTCTTTTCTAAATGATAATTGTCAACTTGCAATATGCTAATTATACCTCTTTCCTATAATTCCTCCACAATTTTTTGTGACTTCATAAAGTCACATTAATCTATTGTGGGTAGACTTTCATAAAGTCAAGAAAATATCTTTTTTGAGTCATGGCCATTTGAAATTAATTCAGGCATAAAGTAGATTAAAAAGAAATTAGATACTTAGGTACTTTCTGAAAGCACTTTTAGCAATAACTTACATGAGGTACTTAATAGAATTTATAGTTCTATTCAATAAAAGGATTACTTTGGATTGGTTAATTGTATTCTAATTTGTGTTTAATATATCTCTGTCAAGTTGAATCCTGTTCAGTATGAAATATGAGATGATGGATGATTTCACATACTATTTTTTTTTTTTTTAAGTGTGGAATCAAGCCGTCTATGCTGCAAAAATTCCAAATTTTTTTTCACTCTATTTTAGAAAACTTATTTTTGGAATAACTGAAGTCCATATGGCTTTATATGATGAAGATCTCATGAAAAATCCTTTTTATCTGGCAATTCAAAAGAAGCGTCCTGATCTTTGCCGCAGAGTTGCTGAAGTCCATGGTATTGTAAGTATATGGATTGTCTTAGTTTTTCTGTTTGAATTTATGACTATGAAATTATTAATACTTTAGATTTAAGAAAGAGTTTCTTTTGAAGAGGTCAGTAAACAAAAGCATTTTGAATTTAGTGACCTGAATTATTTGGCAAATGGAGAAAGAACTGAAGTGTTATTCTACTTTGGTGAAGCTTTTTCTCAACTTTGTATTGCACAATGGTCTTTCCATCTTTTGCACTCTAGTATTATGAGTTCTATTTGTTTGGTCCTTAACCATGGGGCTTTATGAAAACTTTTGTGTGTTTTGGTATTGTTAAACTTTTTATATATGTGTTTGTCTTATTCCAGATAAGTTGTAAACTCTTAAAGATAAGTTTTATATTTCTCTGTTATCTGCCATGTATCAAGCACTGTTATATATGCAGTTAGCTTTCTGTAAACTCTTGTGGAGTAAATACATGTGTGTTTCTAAGAAAGGTATTTAAGACTTTACTGAACCAAAAGCAAAGTACTATTAACATAAAAGGGGAAAATATAACTATTTTTGGACAAACTTTCTCATTTTATTATTTTGAAATCACGTGTTTTATTAAGGCTATGTAATTAGTTAGGCAAAACATATTTAATGAAAAACAGTTGACAAGCTGAGATTTCTGAACTTTTTCTTTTTTTATGTTATGACTTTTATTGGATATCAAATGGTCAAAGTTTTAAATTATATGAAATATCTGCTTGGTTCAAGGGACTTGGATCTTCTCTGTTCGCATGGCTTCTGTCTCTTGAATTCTAGCCCTTATCTGGATGTGCCATCAGCATCTCTAGTTTGAATGACCAACCTTGAACTCACATTCTTTCCCTTTGCTTTGCTTCTCTTCTACACTTTCTTTTTATTTTGAGAGTAACGCTTCTTGATTACTCAGATTTATAATCTTGGACTCATCCTTTACTCTGATCATGATATTTCCTTATCAGAAACCTACAGTGGCTCCCTATCGCCAGTAAGATAAAATATTTTTCAGGCTAGCCTTTTAGGCTCTCCACGGTTTGGTTGTAACTTCTTTTTCCAGCTTTATTTATTATTAGTTCTTTTCACACATTGTATTTCAGCTAAAATATATCACTAGTTGTTCCCAGAACTCAGTATTCCATGCTATACTTCTATGAATTCACATAAGCTTTCTTTTGTTCCTGGAGTTTACTCCTTCTTTTCTTCCTCTCAGACTTTTTAACTTGTTTCAAGGTTTAGCTCTGACTACTTCCTCAGAACTTTTTCTGATTACACTTTATGTTATATCTATTTATCAGTATTGTATAGAGGAGCAGTCTGATGTAGTGAATATAGAGCTATCTTCAAGTCAGGAACACCTGAGTTCTGGTTCAGTTTTTGCCACAAGCCAGTTCTGTGAACCCGCTGAAGTTAACCTCTTGGTGTCCAAGACTATACAACTATAAATTGGAGTGAAGTTGCTTATTCTTCATTTATAAGAGTAGTTTCCTGATAAGTTACCTAGATAATTGAAATCATATATCCAGACCAAAAAAAAAGATTATATGGTGTATTCAAGCAGTCTATTTCAAGAATCTCTATATTAAAACTTTATAAATCATTTTTG
This sequence comes from Sminthopsis crassicaudata, assembly GCF_048593235.1. NCBI lineage: Eukaryota > Metazoa > Chordata > Mammalia > Dasyuromorphia > Dasyuridae > Sminthopsis > Sminthopsis crassicaudata. The sequence goes on from NC_133618.1 coordinate 474,916,417, forward strand.
GACACAGATTGTTTTAGTTTGTTTATTGGGTCTTTGGTTCTTTGTAAGTTCTCTGAAAATATTATATGATTTCACTAATGTGATAGGTAACTTTAAGGGTGTATATTAACTTTTAAAAAATTTTGTTTTTATATATGTCACTTAAAATATTATATATATATATCTTATTCCTACTCAGTAAAACTCCCTTTTAATATAAACATTTTTAAAAGTTCAGCAAAACAGTTGTCACATTGGTTGTGTCCAACATTATATAGAGTATTTCAGTAATGGAGTGAAGCAAGACTGTGCTTGCTTCCATGCTTTTTAGTTTGTTATTTTCATTAGTCTTGTTAGATGCCTTCAATGAGGGCAAAAATGGCTTCAAGGTCAGCTATTGCAAATAACTTGATATTTTACTTGAAAAGACTAAAAACAAAGACTTTAAATAGAGGGACAATTGTACCTGACTTTGTAGATGATAGTGTACTTTGCAGATTATTGTGTACTCGGAGCAACCGATGGTTACAGCAAACAGTGACATTTGGAATGCTGTGGATCAGTTCAGTTACCCTGGAAGTGTACTTTCCAGGAATGTCCACATGAATATTGAGGTTCACACATTGTCTGTGCTAGATCAGGATTTGGGAAGCTCCTAAACAAAGTGTGTGAGAGAATAGGTATTGGATGCCTCTTGGACTGAAGGTCTACAGAGCCATGACAGGAAACTGAATTGTTTCTATTTAAAATTGTCTTAAGAAGATTCAGAAGATTACCTGGCATGATAAAGTCCTAGACATTTTAGATCCTTTCTCTATTGCAGAGAGTACAATGTAATGGACTGACCATGTTGTTTGAATGCCTGGTGTATATATGTCGAAAAGACTGTTTTCTATACACAAGGCAAGCTCTTATATGGAGGTCAGAAGAAGAGATAGGACACTCTCAAGGTCTCTCTGTAAAACTTGGGAATTGATTATAGGACATGGAAGATACTGGCACAGGTCCACCTAGTATGGCATGTTAGCATCAAAGAAGCAGCTGTACTCTGTGTGCAAAGCAGAACTGCAGTAATTCAAAGGAAATACGAGACAGGACAGTTTAGAGAAATCACTCCAAATGATAGTCTTCTGAGCTCATATTTTTCTGATCAGCCACAATTAGATATCATTTTGTTCTTATTCCTTTATGAAGGCAACAAACAACTAACCATATTTGCAAACTACCATTTATTTTTTATTTCTTTGGGATATATACTTAGTACTTGGATCTCTGTATCAAAGTGTATGGCCATCTTAGTCACTTTTTCCCTTTGTCATAACCTTAGATATTTTCTGCATTATTGTACCAATTAACAGCCCTGCCAAGAGGGTTTTAGTATGACTAGCTTCCTGTTGCCTACCCAACCTTTAATGTTCCTATCCATTTGATTTTCCTATTTTGCTACATGTGAGGTAGAACTTGAGTGTTTTGATTCATGTTTTCTTTCTATTATTTGAAATTATTTTTCACATTTTGATAATTTGCAGTTCTTTTTTTTTGGACAACTTATGTTTTGACTTATTACTCATTAGGTGAATGATTTTTGGTTTGTGTTAATTCCCTTTATAGAATGGATAATCAGTCATTTCAAGGGCATATAAGAATGAAAATGGAAGGAAGACTACTAAAAAAAAGGAAAATGGGAAAGATTTGAAAATGCAATAACAGATTATTTAAACCCTCAAAAATATTGAAAACACCATACTTGAATCCCAACATTATAGCTTTGAGAGCACTTAGATAAGGAATAATAATAAAGAGGACTAAGATGGGAAAAGCACCTGAATGGATTGTGAATTTAAAAAATATCTGTTTTAGAGGCAAATCAATTATGAGAGTACTGAGGGACTGATATACAAGTTATCTGAATAAGAAAATTCCAAAGGAGTATTAAAAAGCTCAGATTTTTATTAATATAAAGCCTCAGATCATAGTATTATAATTAACATAAGATCTCATTAATAAAATGATAAAAGACAAAATATTGAAAATTTTAATAATTACAGATCTATATGTCTCTCCCATTTGTATTTTGAGAGTCAGATGACTCTTCAAAACATGAATTGAAATTTCTCTTGATGAGGATATTAATGTAGAACAGGTAGATTTTTGTAAGTGATAATAAACAATAGCCTTACCATTTTTAATTAACTGAAAAATGTTCTTATTGTTTGAATATGGAAAAACATTTAATTACCATAAAAGACATTTCATAGGTCCTTTTATATCAAGGTATGTTCTACCTAAACATAAAAATCATTCAAGATTCCTTGGAAGATAGAAAAAATAATCCTGTTCAGTAAACTTCTGATCATAAACATTAGGCGAGGGATAAAAAAAGGAGATGAATGCTCATAATAATATTAGCTAGCATTTAATTAGTGCCTACTCTGTGCCAGGCACTGTGATGAGATCATTATAAATATTATCTCATTTTATCCTCACAACAATCCCAGGAGTTAAGTGCTATTATTATCCTTATTTTACAGTTGAGAACAGCTGTAAAGCAAATAGAGGTTAAGTTAAATGATTTCCCTGGGTCAAATAACTAACAAGTGTGTGAGGCTGTATTTGAATTTAGGTCTTCCTGACTCCACGTCCAGCACTTAATTTATACTGCCCTTTAGTTGTTCTTCAAAAATACTTGCCTTTGTGATGGAGAAGCTCTAACAGAATCCAGGTTGAAGAGAGATTCTGTATAATTGATGAGGGTCCTATAGATCTTATTCATTGCATCAAGGCCCAGAACAATGCAAAGCTTCCTGCCAGAGCTTGGGCACAGGTTTAGCTAGAATTCCTAGAAGAGGTAAATAGAGAGGAGATTTATTTTTTTTTTTCTTAAGAGATATGAATATGATACAGTAAAGATCTAAAGGATGTTAGAGGATTCCTCCCTCCTTTCTCCCTCCTTCCTTTCCTTCCTTCCTTCCCCTGCTTTTATGTAGATATAGGCCAGGATTCTCAAACTTTTTAGTTTTAGGGACCCCTTTATACTCTTAAAATAACTGAGGACTCCAAATAACCTTTGTTTTTGTAAGCGGTCATGGATATTTACCTTATTAGAAATTAAAACATAAAATTTAAAAATGTTGATTAAACCCATTTATGAACATAAATAACCCATTTCAGTGAAAAAAACCCAAAAATAATAAAGTTGACAAGTAGCTTTTTAATGGTTAGCTGCAATCTAAAATCTGAAATCATATCATTGATTGTATTACTCTGTTATGTTTTTATATTTATATTTTTAAAACATCCTTTGATCATTTGGAAAATAATAATTCATTGAGTCTTGCAGATCTTATAAATAAAATATTGACAAATTTTATTGTACAATATTAGAAAATTACATGTATTAATATTACCACGAATCTCATCAGAAAACTCTTTTAAGAATTGGGAAGCTGTAAAACTTAAGGTGGAGCATACGAGTTTTCTCCAAAATTAAAATTTTCGCTTGAAAACTCAGATTTTATCATTGACAACAAATGTTAGTAGGAGATATCAGATTAATTGCTTCAGTATGTTAGAAAAAGACACATGGTGGTAGCACAACTATACTTATCACCTAAATGTAAATTGAAACCAAAGTTATTTTTATTAAATTTTGCACATAAAATATTGTAAAATTGATGAGATCTAAGTTTTGGGGTTCCCTTTTGTCAGGGAACCAAATGATGAGGTCTAGATTCAGGAAACCAAAATGAGATTAGGGTTTCTGGTGGTCAGGGAGTTAAATGATAAGGTCTAATGGCAAGGAACCAAATGGAGAGGTTTGGCTCCCCTTTACCCCCTTGGGATTTGGCACATGGGTAGGGAGTTTGGGACCCCCTTCTGGCTATGCAGAGATTCTTCGTAAAGGATTTACAAATCCGAAAAAGCTAGACTGATAAAAAAAGATTTATTATTAGCATTGGGAAGTAATGTTTCTTGTAGAGAAATCCCGACAGAGAGGCATAAAATCTTGTTAGGAAAATAGGTGAAGATAAGGAGAGGGTAGCCCTGGAAAATAATATTTTTCCAGTGGGCAGAGGTTTTCTTGGCATAGCATGGCATAGCTTGGCATGGCATGGCATATTAGGACCTCTGCAAATAAGTTAGTTAAAAATTGGCTCTTTTATAATAGGAGCTTTGGCTACAAGGGAGGTCTGCTCCATGGGGGCTGGGCTAGTGGGTGGAGTTCCAAGTTGGCTCTTTTCAGCTTGAACTAGCTAGCCCTACTTGGAATTGAATAGAAAATCTTCAATTGAATAGGGTTAGAATTTCCAGCTCTGAACTCAACCAGCCCCACCCAGACAACAGAATGAAGCTGCTTGTCCTCCCGTGGGGTCCCCACAGTGGCAGGATTCAAGGAGAATTTGTCCTTCAAGGAGTTTTAAAGTTTCAGGGTCCCTTCTTCAGAATCATAGTACTAGTTCTGATTTAAAATAATTTGTGAAAGGAATACATTATGGAAATACAAAATAGTAGTAGCACTAAAAATTCTTTGACTTTATTGTTAATAGAATAAGTTCTTCCAAACTTGTCCTAAAAAGCTGTGAAGGGCTCTCTATTAGTCATATAAAAGTAGCCATAAAATCATTATTTATGTCTTTTAAAATAAAGTGTCATGGAATATATTTAGAAGTTGATAGCTCGTCTCTTCACCAGTCAAAAAGGAGAATTCTGCTTATTGATGTAGAACTACCGAGATTTATTTTAAGTGAAATAGAAGGCAACTCTGGGGAATTGGTGAGAAGAGGTTTGGAAGAAGGGAACCTGTCCTGAAGTTGCATCCTTACTTTGTAATGGTCACATGATTAATTAGTCATGACAAATAGTTTCTTTTCTTGTTGACCTGTTAAAACACTTGATAAACCAGAATTTTAAAGTATCTTGAAGGAATAAGCTGTTTCGGTTGACTGCATTAAAAAACCCCAAAAGAAATAGAGATAGTAATGATGAAGTTTGGCCCAAGGCAGAGAATTTTGGGAACCCCTTTTGGTCAGAGCAGGTCCTTCATAAAAGAATATACAAATCTGAAAAGTCAGACTGGCAAAAAGAAGTTTATTGTTGGAACTGAGAAGTCAGCTTTGCTAGGAGGCTGACTTCCTCAGTGGCAAGGTCCCTTGGCCTGGCATGGTCATGCTTTTAGGTTCTCTGCTTTTAGGACTGAGAAGAAACCTATTTTATCTTGGCTAGGGGTGGGGCAGTTTGAGTTCTAATCAGACTGAAATCTTCCAATTGAATGAGTGTCCTTGGACTAATCTTCAACTCAATAGGGGTTGTAACATACCATGGGGAATATGTCAGGGATCTCGTTGATCACTTTAGCTGCAACATGTAAGCTTTGGTGTAAGGTAAGGGGGTAGGTTGAGATGGCCTCTAAGGTCCCATAGCTCTAAGTCTATAATCCTATGATCCATACCATAGCTTTCTTTCTTTTTAAAAAAATTTTATTTAGAATTTTTTTTCCACAGTATATATGCATGAGTAATTTTTTAAAATAATATTATCCCTTGTATTCATTTTTCCAAATTACCCCCCCTCTCCACTCCCTCCCCCCATGACAGGCAATCCCATACATTTTACATGTGTTACAATATAACCTAGATACAATATATGTGTGTAAATACCATTTTCTTGTTGCATATTAAGTATTAGATTACGAAGCATACCATAGCTTTCCTAGTCGGATCCCCTGGAAAGTAGGGAAGCTCCCACAATTCTAAATAGTATAATCATTGTGTTGGGGATCCAGGCTTATGGTGTGTAAGGCAAGTCTGAAAGAATTCACTCTTAACTGTCAGTTCTGAGGCAAAGAAATAGAAAAGTTTATTTCTTAATATCACTAAGAGAGCAAGCCTCTTAGCAGTGGACAAAAGCTCCTAAAATGGGATTAGGAGTTTTTGCAAAGTGGTTCATCCAGAGTACTTAGTTTTATGATCAGAATTTTGGGAATTTTGGGTTTGAATAGGCTTCAGTTCAATTCTATAGAAAGTCTGATTAGTGGTAGTTCAACTCTATAGAAAGTCTGATTAGTAGTAGTTAACATCAGTGGGGGTTGATTTCTAGAGTGAGATAGGATTAAGGAATCTGGGTGGGACAAGAAGGCAAAGTTCTAGGTAATTGACTTCTATGAAGGAGGGGCTTCCCTGGGTCAATTGCACATATTGATTAGTATGAAAATTATAGGCCCATATATACATATAATCCTTCTATACTTAACTGCCCTATAAAACCCTTCTAGCTATTGGTGTTTGTGTTGAATTGTTTTAGACATGGGGAAATTTTACAGTTAGCACCAGAAATCTCTAGTTTTAGTATCAACAGGAAACCAGTTTGTCTTCTGAGCAAAGGAGAGAAAGTGCCCTCTACCCTTCCTAGGGACCTGGGGAAGTGAAGGCCCTAGTGATAGGAAATCATTCTTTCTCCAGAAATAGGAGGGAATTTCTTTTATTAACAGTTGTCCTCTGATTGTTTTTTTTCCCTTTTGTAACAGCAAGATTCAAAAGCCAAATTTAATTAGTCTGGCCTAAAAAATAATCATTGTAATAAAATTAAAACACTATCGTCTGCTTTTGATGATGTTTTGAGTATCACACTAATCTTCTTAATTGATTGTTCTTCTAGGTTTTAGTACCCTGCAAAGGAAGCCTATCAAGCAACACACAGTCTACCTGTCAGTTTGACTCCTATGTTTTGAAACCAGTGGGAGAAAGTTTTCAAACCTTAAATGGAAAGGTACCCCATTTTTTCATAATTCAACCAGGAAGCCATTGGGAAGAGAAGGGGTCTGTATGAAAGAGGGAGAGCATGCCAGGGTGATAGGAGATACAAAGAGGCATGTTATTTCTTTATGCTTATTTGAGTGAAGGATGAAGTCCAACTTCTGGGTTGAGGATAAGGGTAGTGGACTGAGGAAGGGAATTTGTGAGGATATGTATTAGAGGGCTCTCATGAAGGACCTAGCTAGTGAGGTAGTTCATTGCTACCAAACCTGTATTAGATAGGGTTAGAAGACTTCCTAACCTTACTCCTATAGTATTGTTGATCGCCTATAAAAATGGATTTTGTAACTAGAGAATTTGTTGAGTGAAATAGACATATATGATTTATCCTCATTAATTAGTTTCATGACTGCCAGATAGGCAAATAACACAGCACAGGAGAGTTTCATAGAAATTTATGTAGCAAGATTGTGACCAAGAAATAGGGGACTTCTGAAGATGGAGAAGTGTGTGTTGCAGTGGGGATTTAATGACAATTTATTAACAATTGCAAAACGACATTAATTGAAGCAGCTTTATATGGCTATGCTTATATTTTTACATCAACATATGTAAGTACCTTGGGAAATATTAAAGGTATTAGAAGAATGACTTGAAATTGCAGCTTCATATCATTGAGAGTCCAATTTACTTGGAAGAGAAAGGACTCAGAGGCTTGGGGGGTGGGAGGAGGAAGGCCTTTACCTTACCTTCTCTGTCACAGTTTTTAGTGAAGATTGTTTTGCTAATATTTTTGTCCCCTTTTGCCCAATCTTGTCACTGCACGAAGCCAAGGCTCACTTAAGTATTTTGTGTTTCTTTGTATCTTTCACATAATTGTGTTACTCCTGGGCCTGTGTGAAGGCTCTATTTTTAGGTGTCAACCTGAGGTCAGGAAAGTTGCGATTTGTTTTCTGATCTTTCTTTTTAGTACTTCTTGTTCTTGAGGAGGAGCATCCCTCCCCTTTTCTTCTCCTTTCTTGCAAGACCTTTTTCTGAGCTGGCTCTGAGGTTTTGGAGGCAGAGTTTAGGGTAACTCCCAACTTAGTAGTATCCATGTTTTCATAGGGAATTCTTAGAGACCAAAAAAACTTCTAAGACTGAAATGAATGATTCTGTAGTGGAATTTTAGTTACTGTGATCAGCTAATTGCAGAGAAATTTTTGGGGAAAGAACTTGTCTCAAGACTTTGCACATAGCTATCTCCATGTAAGGTGCCAGTTCTGTCCTTAAGATCCTACTTGGAGCCTGAATCATTATACAATTGTTTCTTTCCATTAGGGAAACTTCAGAAGAAAGCTTTGCACATTTTTTTTTTTTCTGTCAATGACCATGCTTTTGGTATGGATCATAAGATTATAGTGTGGCGACCACATTAGCACCCTGGATATCTTAGAATCAGCTGGAGTCGGGATAAGCAAAAGTCTTTATTCTTGGTCTTTAGTGGTAGAAGTGAAGAGAATGGACCCGTAGGATCTCTGTGACCTCACCTCTTTGTCTCTCTCCAAGAAGTGACCCTGGCTAATCTCCTTGCACCTCCTAGTCCCTCCCACAATTCTCTGTATAGAGCAAACGATTGGGCCAGCACAGGATAGTGGGAAGGGCCATTTTCCAAGCATATTTCTATAGAGTATTGTCCAATCAGTAATTAGCCTCAAGTGCTCAATTGTCTGACCCCCGTGCATTAACTCAAAAGTTTCAGCTCTTTACATTATAGACTTAGAGCTATGGGACCTTAGAGCCTCCAAGTCCCTCACCTTATACCTATGGAAATTTGGGGTTTGGAGGAGTAAAGAGACTCACCTAAGATTACCCAGGGAGTAAGTGGTAAGGGTCCTCTGACTTGGAATCCATTGTTCTCTGATGGAACACACTGACTTTCAAGTACCATTTGGCCATGTTGGGTGAGCCAGCACTTAACATACGTCAGTGAGATCACAGATCTTTTGAAGCATGTGCTAAAATGACTTGCTTCTTTTTATATAAGTAAGAAGTTTGATATGATTCCTCTCCCATTCAAAAGGCCTGAGTGAGCACCTAGAAATAAACTGATCTAAGGAAACTGAGCATTTTGTTTTATTGAGCATCTTTTCAGGAAAAGTTTTTGCCCTAATGAAAACTGGTACCTATGCAATATCGATAGAGACCATATGCAGGGTTGTTAGTTTTGATTAGATCAAAATATTCAATTATCTCATTGAAATAGAATCAGTCTCTTTTTTTTAGTCTTGTCTTTGTTTTTCTAAAAGGTAAAGAAAGATTTTTTTACACCTTTAACTAATAGTTTAGCCTTCTCTCCCACCTTTCTTTAAAAAAGGACAATGTCATAACTGTAGTGTTATCTTTGGGGAAGAGGGTTGCAATTAGGAAAAAAATATTTAACCTGTTGTATTCAAACCTGTGGAGGAAAGGGACAGTGTTGGCTTTTAAAAATGAGACATTTGGCATGGGGTGATGGGAAGAATATTAGATAGAAGTTTTGTAATCATTTACTGTTTTCTAATTTCAGGAGATTTTTATTCAAGGAAACAGAATTAAATTAGGAGCTGGTTTTGCTTACCCACTCTCAGTGCCTGTTCTTTTTGAAGAAACTTTCTACAATGAAAAAGAAGAAAGTTATAGTATACTGTGTATAGCTCATCCATTGGAAAAGAAGGAGAGCACAGGTATTTTTAGAGAACTTTTTCATTGTATGCTTTGTTTTGAAATTTTTATATATATGTGTACATATACACACATATACACACACAGTGATTATATGAAATTGTACTTAAGTAAAAGTAAAAGATTAAATCTTCCAAGGATTGTGTAGAAGAAAGAGTACTGGACCAAGAGATCTTGGTTAGAGTTCTTCATTCAGCTACTAAATAATCATGTGTCTATGGGTAAGGCATTTTTAAAGAAAGTTTAATAAAAGCTTTTTATTTTCAAAATACATGCAAAGATAGTTTTTAACATTTATCTTTGCAAAACATTGCATTGCAAAAATTTCTCCCTCATTCCTTTTCCTCCCTTAGACAGCAAATAATCCAGTATAGATTAATCATGTGCAATTTGTCTAAATAAGTTTCCACAATCAGATCAAAAAGAAAAAAAAATGAAAGAAAAACAAACAAGCAAACAACAACAAAGATGAAAATACTATATTGTCATCCACATTTAATCCCCATAGTCCTTTTTCTAGATGCAGATGGCTCTCTCCATCACAAGTTTATTGGAATTAAGCCAGCTTTCTTCATCTGGAAATGGGATGTTCATGTGAGATTGTGCATAAACAATTGTTTTGAAACCTGTAAAATGTTAAATGCTTGGTGATAATATTTTTTAAATCAAAATAATTTTACATTATTATATAATCTCATTTGGAAAATTTGTGGGAATTAAAAAATATAAAATCAATGTAAGCTAAATATCTTTAGGAATAGAATAGTCAGTCTAAAATCTATTGGCTGGCATAGTCTAGGGGTTTCATCTTTGAAGCCTGTGTTCAAGCAACAATTTTTTTTGGCCCTTTTTTTTTCTTTTAGATCATTTGCTTCTAAAATCTTATTGTTTTAATGAATTTAAATGATTTTGATCTGGAAAAATTGACTTAGCTATTGATATCTATATAGCAGGACAGTATTATATTTGAATATTACTATTACATTTTTCACTTTAGTTATTAGATTAACAGGATAAACCAGACTAGAGTGGCCTTTTTTTCATTTGCTAGTGTAGTCTAGGGCAGGTTTTATTGCTTTACTGGGCTAATCTTTTGAATACCCAATATAAAATAAGCTTTTAACATGCAACTTTATTGGAAGTACTATTATACAATCTAAAAAAGATCTTCCCCTTTTATACCAGGGAGTGTTTTTTCTTTTTTTCCTTTTTTTTCTTTGAATTTTTTGAAGGCAATTGGGATTCAGTGACGTGCCCAGAGTCACACAGCTGGTAAGTGTCTGAGGCCAAATTTGAACTCATGACTTGTACCTAGATACTCCTTGTACCTAGATGTCTATTTTCAGTTGTGGAAAAGAAGGAAGGACCAAGGACAATCACAATCCTTGGTTATGTTTATCTCTTGTTTTCTTTACAGAAGAATCTTCAACTTCATCAAATTCCTTTACCCTGAAAACAATTGAAGATGTAAGAGAATTTTTGGGAAGATACTCAGAGAGATTTGACAAAAACATTGCGTCTTTCCACCGAACATTCAAAGATTATGAAAGAAAGAGCCTTCGTCATTATATAGTTAGTAGCTTGTAACTTCATGGGAGCATAAGTTTCTTTTTTTTAAAAAAGATTATAACTTTAAAATTTTTAAAAATATTTTTTATTTTAAAAATACATACAAAGATACTTTTCAATAATCATTCTTGCAAAATCTTAAGTTTCAAATTTGCCTCCCTGCCCTAGACAAGTAATCTAATATAGATTGAAAATGAATAATTCTTCTATACATATTTCCACACTTATTGTGCTACATAGGAAAGATCAGATGAAAAAAGGGAAAAAAATGAGAAAAAAAAAAAGCAAGCAAATAACAACAAGAAAGATGAAAATAGTATGCTATGAGCCATATTCAGTCCCCATATTCCTCTCTCTGGATACAGATGGCTCTCTCCATCACAAGTTCATTGGAATTGGCCTGAATCACCTCAGAGTCATGTCCATCAGAGCTGATCATCACATAATCTTGTGGTATACATTGTTTTCTTGCTTCTATTCATTTCACTTACCATTAGTTCATGTAAGTCTCTCCAGGATTTTCTGAAATCATTCGGCTAATTATTTCTTGTAAAAGAGTTCCTGTAGAAGAGTAACATTGTATAATATTCATACACCTTAACTTCTTTAGCCATTCCCCAATTGATGGGCATCCACTCAGTTTCCAGTTCCTTGTCACTACAAAAAGGATACATGTTTTTTTTTGGTAGCTTTTTATTTTTTGCAAAACTTGGATTCTGTAGATAGCAGGCAATCCAATATAGGTTAAACGTGCAGTTCTAATAAATATTTTCATGTTTGTTATGCTACACAAGAAAGACAGATCAAAAGGTGATAGAAAAAAGCACAAGGAAAAGAAAAATGGGCAAACTAATAAAAAAGTGAAAATATGCTTTGATCCACATTCATTCTCTATATTTTTCTCTGGATGCAGATGGCACTTTCCATCACAAGTTGCCTTGAATCACCTCATTGTTGAAAAGAGCTAAGTCCATCACAGTTGATCATCATATAATCTTGTTGTTGTGTACAATGCTCTCTTGCTTCTACTCAACACAAAGTCTTTCCAGACTTTACTGAAATTAGACTGGAGCATTAGTTTCAATTGTTTTTCATTCCTGATTCAGGAAAATTTTTATTTCTTTATTTTGACTGTTCAGGGAATATTTGTCCCATTTATTCTTTTAAATTCAAAGATGGTTTATGCATGTTGATTTCTAAGTGTTCTTATCCAGATACTTTCAACTTTTTAACTTTTTTTTTTTTTTTTTGCACAGGATTCAGTGAATGCACTTTATACTAAATGTCTCCAGCAGTTGTTAAGAGATTCTCATTTGGTAAGTAGAATGTTTTGTAGATATGGACATTTATTTGAAATTTTATGCTATATAAATAATGCTCTTTTTAACATAATCTTATTGCTAGAAAATGCTAGCCAAACAGGAGCTTCAGATGAATTTGATGAAACAGGCAGTTGAAGTAAGTAGCTAACATTACAAGATAGAAAAATTGCAGTGTATTTAAGGTTTTTTGTTTGTAATTGTGATAATATGCTTCCTAAAATCATGATCTAATTAATTTTGCAGATGTATATTCATCATGATATATATGATCTAATCTTTAAATATGTGGGAACTATTGAAGCAAATGAGGTAGGTCTTAAATGTTTCAAAAGAAAGGTGGAAGTCATGTTCTGTATTTTTAAAGAAACTAAAACTTTAAAAAATTTATTGTTAGGATGCTGCCTTTAACAAAATTACAAGAAGTCTTCAAGACCTTCAGCAGAAAGATATTGGTGTTAAACCAGAATTCAGGTAAGAGTTGCAGTATAATAAAATGGGTTAGGGTTATTGCCTCTTTTTGGGAGATAGTTTTGGATAGACCCTCTCTGGGTCTCAGTTTCTCAAGATGAAAGAGTTGGACTAGTTGATCTCTGAGGTCTTATTATAATTACATTTTATAATTATTATAAGCTCTAAATTAATCCAGCTACATTTTGCCATTGATTTGTCATATCATTTTGAATATGGTTCTCTCCTGTCACTTAAAAAAAAATCTGTGAAGTCAGTGAAACTTATTGTGAAAGGATTAGGAATTAGTATGAACTTACTACTTCTGACCTAAAATTGTCTTTCTAAATTATATTACAGCTTCAACATACCCCGTGCAAAGAGAGAATTGGGTCAACTGAACAAATGTACCTCTCCACAACAGAAGTTGGTTTGTCTTCGAAAAGTGGTACAGCTAATTATGCAGTCTCCTAGCCAAAGAGGTTTGTATACTGAGAAAGAAACTGGGGATACAATGTTCTTACATTGTTGAAATCTACAAAGTAATACAATTAGTGGACAAATATAGGGAGTTACATACTCAGTTGATCATTTATTAATCACTTAACATATACCAGGCACTGTGCTTAGTCTTATGGATACAAGAAAGGCAGAAACTAGTCCCTTTCCCCTGAGGAGCTCACAGTCCAATGGGAAAGATCACATGTAAACAACTTTATCCGGGAAAGATACAGGATAAACTAGCATTAGTCTGTCTCAGGGGAAAAGCATGAAGATTTTTTTTTTTTTTTTTTTTATTATTATATATATATTTTATAATATTATCCCTTGTATTCATTTTTCCAAATTGCCCCCCCTCCCTCTATTCCCTCCCCCCGACGACAGGCAATACCATACATTTTACATGTGTTACAATATAGTCTAAGTACAATACATGTGTGTGAATATCATTTTCTTGTTGCACAATAAACATTAGAATCCGAAGGTACATGCAACCTGGGCAGACAGATATTAGTGCTAACAATTTACATTCGCTTCCCAGTGTTCCTTCTCTGGGTATAGTTATTTCTGTCCATCATTGATCAACTGGAAGTGAGTTGGATCTTCTTTATGTTGAAGATTTCCACTTCCATCAGAATACATCCTCATACAGTATTGTTGTTGAAGTGTACAGCGATCTTTTGGTTCTGCTCATTTCACTCAGCATCAGTTGACCTAAGTCTCTCCAGGCCTCTCTGTATTCCTCCTGCTGGTCATTTCTTACAGAGCAATAATATTCCATAACCTTCATATACCACAATTTACCCAACCATTCTCCAACTGATGGACATCCATTCATCTTCCAGTTTCTAGCTACAACAAAAAGAGCTGCCACAAACATTTTGGCACATATATGTCTCTTTCCGCTCTTTAGTATTTCTTTGGGATATAATCCCAGTAGTAGCGCTGCTGGGTCAAAGGGTATGCACAGTTTGATAACTTTTTGGGCATAATTCCAGATTGCTCTCCAGAATGGCTGGATTCTTTCACAACTCCACCAGCAATGTATCAGTGTCCCAATTTCCCCACATCCCCTCCAACATTTGTCATTATTTGTTCCTGTCATCTTAGCCAATCTGACAGGTGTGTAGTGGTATCTCAGAGTGGTCTTAATTTGCATTTCTCTGATCAGTAGTGATTTGGAACACTCTTTCATGTGAGTGGATATAGTTTCAATTTCTTCCTCTGAGAATTGTCTGTTCATATCCTTTGACCATTTATCAATTGGAGAATGGTTTGGTTTCTTATAAATTATGGTCAGTTCTCTATATATTTTGGAAATGAGACCTTTGTCAGAACCTTTGTTTTTAAAAATATTTTCCCAATTTGTTACTTCCCTTCTAATCTTGTTTGCATTAGTATTATTTGTACAGAAACTTTTTAGTTTGATGTAATCAAAATCTTCTATTTTGTGATCAATAATGATCTCTAGTTCTCCTCTGGTCATAAATTCCTTCCTCCTCCACAAGTCTGAGAGGTAGACTATCCTCTGTTCCTCTAATCTATTTATTATCTCCCTCTTTATGCCTAAATCATGGACCCATTTTGATCTTATCTTGGTATATGGTGTTAAGTGTGGATCCATATCTAATTTCTGCCATACTAATTTCCAGTTTTCCCAACAGTTTTTTCCGAATAATGAATTTTTATCCCTAATGTTGGAATCTTTGGGTTTGTCAAAGATTAGATTGCTATAGATGTACCCTTTTTTGTCCTTTGTATCTAATCTGTTCCACTGATCTACCGGTCTATTTCTTAGCCAATACCAAATGGTTTTGGTGACTGCTGCTATATAATATAGCTTTAGATCAGGTACACTTAGACCACCTTCCTCTGAGTTTTTTTTCATTAGTTCCCTTGCAATTCTTGACCTTTTATTCTTCCATATGAATTTTGTTGTTATTTTTTCTAGGTCATTAAAATAGTTTCTTGGGAGTCTGATTGGTATAGCACTAAATAAATAGATTAGTTTGGGGAGTATTGTCATCTTTATTATATTCGCTCGGCCTATCCAAGAGCACTGAATGTCTTTCCAATTATTTAAATCTGATTTTATTTTTGTGGCAAGTGTTTTGTAATTTTTCTCATATAATTCCTGACTTTTCTTTGGTAGATGGATTCCCAAATATTTTATACTCTCAACATTTGTTTGGAATGGAATTTCTCTTTGTATCTCTTGCTGTTGCATTTTGTTAGTGATATATAAAAATGCCGAGGATTTATGTGGATTTATTTTGTATCCTGCCACTTTGCTGAAATTTTGAATTATTTCTAGTAGCTTTTTAGCAGAGTCTTTGGGGTTCTCTAAGTATACCATCATGTCATCTGCAAAAAGTGATAGTTTAATTTCCTCATTTCCTACTCTAATTCCTTGAATCTCTTTCTCGGCTCTTATTGCCGAGGCTAGCGTTTCTAGTACTATATTGAATAGTAATGGTGATAGTGGGCAACCTTGTTTCACTCCTGATCTTACTGGGAAAAGTTGCAGTTTATTTCTATTGCATATTAGAAAAGCATGAAGATTAAAGAAGACTAGGAAAGTATTCTTGCAGAAGGTGGGACTTTAGTTGAGATTTAAAAAGCCAGGGAAACCAGGAGGCAGAGGTAATGAGGAAGAAATCAACATTCCAGTATGGAGGGTAACCAGTGGAAATTGCTGGAGTCACTAGAGGGAGAATAACGTTGAAGGGACAGCAAGAGACAAATATCAGTGGATCACAGAGAACTTGGAGAGGAACAAAGTGTAAGAAGCCTGGAAAAGTAGGAAGAAGCCAGGTTATAAAGAGCTTTGAAATCTTTTTTTTTTTTCTCTGAGACAATTGGGGTTAAGTGACTTGCCCAGGGTCACACAGCTAGGAAGTGTTAGGTGTCTGAGACTGAATTTGAACTCGGGTCCTCCTGAATTCAGGGCTGGCACTTTATCCACTGCACCATCTAGCTGCCCAAGTTTTGAAATCTTACGAGTGGAGTTTGATTTTGGAGATAATCAATATTTAGCAGGTTGATCAAATCTGTCCTTTAGGAAGAAAAAGGAAATTAAATTGTGAGGAGGTAGCTTATTAAAATAAACTTAGAAGATTCATAGTGTAGTCCCAGCTCTACTGCTTATTTGCTGTGTAATTGTAGGTCATTTAAATTCTGTAGACCTCAGTTTCCTTATTTACAAAATAGGAAAATCTTTACAGGATTGTTATGAGGCAAAACCAAGCATAGTGTCTGGTACATAGTAGGTGCTTAGTAAGTGCTTGTTGATTGATTTATAGATTAGATGTTAGATTAGTATTATACGTTTTCCCAAAAACTTTGTAAATGTTAAAGGTCATTTGTTATTAATATTCCTAGTTTTTAATAACAATCATGATTAAAAAATATCTATTTCCAGTGGAGACTTGATGGAAATTTCCTGCTAATGAAATCTAGGTATAGACAGATGCTTGTGACAGGTATGATGTAAAAGATACCAGTATTAAAAATGAGGGCCCAGTAATAACTGAAATAGTAGGAGATACTAGATGTACTTTAATAGAGAACCCTATATGTTTTGTCTGCAGCCACTTTTAGTGGATGTTCATTTTCAACTAATTGTGCTCCAAGAAAATTACCAAGCTTATTGTCAGTTTTATCAGGCTTTTAAAAATGTATGAATATGTTTAGCACATGAGAATCTTTATTTTTTTTTTTTTTTAGAAAAATATGTTTTAGATGACTAGCCACAATCTCACTATAGTGATAGTCATCTCCTTTCTCTTTGTTCTTGATAAAAGAAAACACTTATATTTGCTTTCTCATTCAATGTAAACTATGTGAGTATAAGCTGATGAGCCAAATGTGTTCAGTTATGATATATTAAAAAAGCTAGACATAGATAATCAGTATACATAGTATTTAAAATGTAGATGGTTTCAAATAGGGAAAAGATATCTTTGTTAATAACTTTAGGGAGATGTGATGTTTATTCCTTGTTAAAGAAACTCCCATGGGCTCTTAGTTCCCTAGAGGGAGAAAATAATTGTTGTATCATATTAAAGCCTCTTCAGTTTATGACGTATGCATTGTATTAGTTTTCTATTAAATATGACTTCACGGACAGTGACATTTTACTGTGGAATATAATCATATTGGGATATGATTTTAGAGATAGATATTTATTATAGTATCTTTGTTTTCTTGAACATTTTTCCTTACAGTTAACATGGAGAACATGTGTGCTGATGATCTGCTGTCTGTCCTCCTTTATTTACTTGTGAAGACAGAGATACCAAATTGGTAAAAATATTTAAGATGTTTTTAGCCTGCAACATTAAAATATGATTTCCATTATCTAGACTATCATGGTTTGAGTACCCCAGCATTATAATAACTAGGTACTTGATCACTCTAACAGGGTGAGTAATAATTTCTTTTAGGAAAGTTTTTAAAAAGTCAGTTTTTATTTATCTTCCCAACTGTGTACATTTTAGGAGGACAGAAAGGTAAATTTTTTGGCTAAGTACAATAGATGTATTTTTGTATCCTTTTTACTGGTAGATTTTTCTGGACTTGTTGAATAAATACCAACAATACTTGCACAGAGTCCTAGAATTTATAACTAGTCATTTTGTGAATTTATTTTCATTTTGAGCTCTTTATATTAAGTGTATAATCCCTTTTTATTGGGCTTTTGTTGAACTGTGCTATTGTTCTTTAATTCTGTTGGAGAAATGAAATTGATCAGGTTAACTGAACCATGTCATATCTACTGCTGATAGTCTTAGTCAACTTAGTTTTTTGACCATGACTGACCATGTATTCTTTGTGTATGTGTCAATTGGGCAGATATCATTATAACTTTTCCTTTTTTCTTTCCTTGTTAGGATGGCAAATTTGAGTTACATTAAAAACTTCAGATTTAGTAGCTCAGCAAAGGATGAATTGGGTTATTGCCTGACTTCAATAGAGGCTGCAATAGAGTATATTCGACAAGGAAATCTTTCTGAAAAACCTCCTGTAAGAATTTCGTTTCATTATTCTACTTATTGTGTTATAATCCATTTGTTTTTGAAAGACTGAAGGGACAGAGTTCAAATTGTCTCTTACAGGAGTATGTAGTTACACTGTTTCTTGAAGAGGTATGTGTGAAAGGGAGCAGAGTTTGAGCCTTTTGATATGGCCTTTGTTGTTATTCACTTAAATTTGCTTCATGAAACACACCAGACAAATCTTAAATTTTGGGTTAGTTCGCCTCTGGACCAGTAATCATTTCCAGCTTTGTCCAGATATTTGCTGTATAAAATAATTCACTTGTAAAATTTATTTTTCTTGATATAATGGCCTAAATGGCTATTTTATTGGCTTTTGATTTTATTAGTATTTATCTAACACATCTAAAGCCTGATTAAACTCGGAGAGTTTCATTCATAATTAGTATTTAAATTTTAAGTTTCATATTATAATACTACATAAAGAACCTGAATGTTTTATAATTTCTTGATATAAACTTGATTTTTTTTTTGGGGGGGGGGAGGTTTACATTGCTCTAGTCATTTCATGTATTAAGCCTTTCCACACTTCTGTATTCTTCATATTTGTTGTTTGCTACATTTATGTTCTACAATTTATTGAATCATTTTTCAGTTTTGGGCATCTTTGTTCTTATCAGTGATCTCCTTGGGGAATAAATCTAGTAAAAGAATCTTGGGGTCAAAGGGCATGCACATTTTAATCATTTTATCTACATATTCTAAATTGCTTTACAAAATTCTGATTCATAGCTCTACCAGTAGTTCATTAATGTGCATATTTTCCCCAATTCCAATATTGATCATTCTCACCTTTTGTAATATTTGGCAGTTTGCTGGGTGTGAAATAAAACACTCAGGGTTATTTTGATTTTATTTCTTTTATTAGTGCTTTTCTTTGATTGTTAATAGTTTTCAGTTCTTCTTTTAAAATTGATTGTTTGTTCTTATCTTTTGACTATTTCTAATGGCTTTTGATCATGTTGTGTATATGTTCACATAGACATATATATGTGTATCTATATCTATAGATATAAATATATGTGTATTGTATATACTATACAAAAATACAATGTATCTGTATATATACAGATATATTATATATCTGTTTATATATGCATATGTTTATATCTTTATGTAAATTTGCATTACACAAATTCAACTTCAGTTGAAAAATTGTGAAAGAAATCTGCATTCCAAAAAAACCAACCAACCAACCCTATGTTAACTTGACTGTGTAATAATGTACTCTCTCCACTCCTGCCCATTGGCATTGTCATTCTGGGGTCTTCAACCCCTCCCACCAGAAAAACTCCCTAAAAATTTACTCTCTAAATAAAAGCAGAAAAAGGATGTATGTGAGGAGACTGCATCCACCATCACTGCCCCCATATCAGGGTCTTGACTTGAGACCTCCAAAAGAGGAGATTTTTTCTCCTCTCTGCCCACGTGCCTGCCCCTCTGGATTTGGGCATTATTTGTCTGTTTCTAGCTCCTGTGTGGCCTTTTCTTCTGTGTCCATTTACAGGCTCTCTGTGTCTGCACCCACATGTTCTTCCTCTCTATTCTGTCCAGGCCCCCAAAGACCGGCATTTCTTCCTCTTGTTCTTGCTTCTTTTTTTTTCCCCTGAATACATGCCAAGATCGTTTTCAGCATTCACATTTACAAACCTTGTGTTCCAGATTTTTCTCCCTCTCTCCTCTCCCATAGACAGCAAGCAATCCACTGTAGATTAAAGACATGCAATTCTTCTATTTCTATGTTTGTCATGTTGTGCAAGAAAAATCAGATCAAAAAGGGAAAAAAAATGAGAGTGAAAAAAACCAAGGAAACACATACCATCACCACAAAAAAATGCTGTGATCCACATTTAGTCTCCATTATTCTCTCTCTGGGTGCGGATGGCTCCTTGCATCACAAGTCTATTGGAATTGCCTCGAATTACCTCATTGTTGAAAAGTGGCCCCATTTGTCATTGAATCAAGGGCTGGCCCTCAACAAGTTTTCTCCTTCCCTTCTGCATTATGTAAAAAGTTTTTATGTAGTAGACTGAGGGAATGAACCTCTGGTGTAAAGTGAGAACTTGTGTAAAGTGAGAACATGCATACACATGTGCATATATCTGAGTATCTTGGATCTATGCATACACATCAGGTATGTATAATATCTTGAATATCAAATCCTTATCTAAGAAATTTGATGCAAAGATTTCCCTTCCTCATTTAGTTGCTTTCCTTTTTATCCTGAATGCATTAATTTTTTTTGTGCAGAGCTTTTCAGTTTCATATGCTCAAGGTTATCCTTTTTATCTAATTTTTTCTAATTCTTATTTGAGTAAGAATACATCTCCTGAACATAACTAACAATTATGATTTTTTCTCTAATTTTTTATTTACCTAATTTAATATTAAGGTCATGTATCCATTTAGATTAGATTAATTTTTTTTCCTGAGGCATTTGGGGTTAAGTGACTTGCCCAGGGTCACACAGTCAGGTTCTCCGTACTTCTGGGCTGGTGCTGTATTCACTGTACCAACTAGCTGCCTCTTAGATTGTATTTATAGAATGTTGTATTAAGGTGTTTGGTCTAAATTTAATTTCTGCCTGTGGGCTTTTCAATTTTCCAGGAAGTTTAATCAAATGAAGCTTTTTTCTTTTTTCTTTTGCTGAGGCAATTGGGGTTAAGTGCCTTGCCCAGGGCCATATGATAGAAAGTGTTAAGTGGCTAGACCAGATTTGAACTTAGGTCCTCTTGACTTCAGGGCTGAAGTACTTTATCCACTGTACCACCTAGCTGCCCCAAATGAGACTTTTTTCTAAGACATTTAGGTTTTCTGGTTTAGTTGTCCGATTCCTGAGTTCCATTGTTTTTGATTCCTCCTTGTCTGTTCTATTATTCTACCTTTATATATTTAACCAGTACCAGATTTTTGTTTGTTTGGTTTTGATGACTGATGATTTATAATATGATATGACATCTGGAAGTACTATACTCTTTTTGTGCTTACTTAAATATTAGAAGTTAAAAGAGAGACATTAAAGTACTTGAAACATGAAACAAAGCAACTTTAATTTCATAAACTCAACCTCCATTAAAAAGCACAGAAACAGCATACTTTAGCTTTACAAAGCTTTAGTTATCTTGGGATAATTTTCTAGGGGATGGCAGAGGTAAGTAGTTTATTCCTGTCATGGAGACAGAACATATTTGATGCTTAAAAAATTAATTTCAGCTGTTTATAAGATCTAATTTGATGTTTAACAGGGAACAGTTGTAATTGCTCCCTCACTTGTTTTCATACTTTCTCAGAATAGGCATTTTCTTTTGTCTTGAATAGATTATTCTATTAAGTATAGAGGTCGAATAGCTTTAATAACTTTATTTCTGTCACTCAGGCAACCACCCCTTCATGATGTAGGAGTGAAATATTGTATATTTTTTTGATGACTTATTTTTGACCTATCTCTCACAGCATTCTCTGGTATTAATCTCACACTAATTTAACAATTAAATTAATTTAAATATTTATACATGAATCAAATAGTTGTATTTTCCACTTTGCTATATGTTGTTAAGTCTAAAACTGGAGTTTTCAACTCTTGAATCCATGAACTTTTTAAAAAAATATATTACATTTACTGTCCCAGCATATGATTGCTTCCCTTTGTAATGCTATATATTTTATTTCATGCATTTATTTTATGAATTTACATATTATTCTAAGAAAGGGACCATGAGCTTCACCAGATTGCCAAAGATTGCCTATCCTAAATGTAACCAAGCTCTCATACATGAGAAAGAATAGAAAAAGAAGAAATCAACTGTTTATCTTTTTCAGTTAGAAATTGTGAAGGTTAAGTAATTTTTGCTTTTATATTATCTCTATTATGATATGTCCTAATTTGTAATTCAAAAGTATTTTGTTTGTCTTCTAGGAATCTGAAGGGTTTAGTGACAAACTGTCCCTTAGGCAGAGAATGAACTTACTGTCCCAGATGAGTTCTACCCTATTGATTGTTTGTTTTAAGGTAAGACACCAATAATTCTCTTTTAATTAAATTAAAGATAATACATTGTGGTCTTTGTTTTTAGAATCTGTTGTGGGATTATAGCTTGGTTTTTACTGGGGCATTTATTCTATACCAAGTTCTATGCTACAGTCAGAAAACATTTAAGTGCCTGCAATGTGCTAGGCACTAGGCTAAGTTTGGGGCGACACAAAAAGAGGCACAAGCCATCCTTGCCTCTACTGGGAGAGACAGTGAGCAAAGAAGCACGTACAAACAAGCCTTAGACTGGGAAATGGGAAGTAATTAAGAGAGGTTGAGAAGACCTTCTTATAGAAATAACGTTTTAGTTGGGTCTTGTAGGAGGCCTGGCAGGAAGGAGGCAGAGATGAGGAAGGAGAGCACTCTGGGCATGGAGGGCAGGCAGATGTCTAGGGTTGAGAGAGAAAGTGCTTAGTTCTTGGAATAGCTAGGTGGCCAATGTTGTTTGATTGTAGTCACATGGCAGGGGGAGTAAAGTATAAGAAGGCAGCTAAGTGGCGCAGTGGATAGAGCACCAGCCCTGAAGTCAGGAGGACCTGAGTTCAAATCCTGCCTCAGACACTTAACACTTCCTAGCTGTGTGACCCTGGGCAAGTCACTTAACCCCAATTGCCCCCAAATAAATAAATAAATGAATGAATGAATGAATGAATCAATCAATCAATCAATAAGAGACTACAAAAATTGTTGAAGGGGAGAGGTTCACACTAGATAATAAAGGCTTTTGAATACCAAAATCAAGGGTTCTCAAACTATGGCCCGAGGGCCAAATGCACCCCGCTGGGTTATGGCAAATGGGCTGAGGGGAGGAGACAGACTGTGAGGTTTTGTTTTTATTATAGTCCCTCAGACAGTGACCTGGCCCCCTATTTAAAAAGTTTGAGGACCACTGACCCAAACAAATTTAAAAAAAAAAAAAAGAATTTTGTAGTTGATGCTGGAAGTGATAGGGAGCTACCAGAGTTTATTGAGTAGGAGAGTGACATGGTTGGATACCTGATTTAGGAATATCACTTTGATGGCTTGATGGAATATGGATTGAAATGGGTAGAGACTTGGGTCAGGCAAGCTCACCAGTAGGTTATTGTTATAATCAAGGTGTGAGGTCAGGGCCTGCACCAGGGGTGGTGACAGTATTAGGAGAGAAAGAAAATATTCTGGATGATTTGCAAAGGTAAAAAACTGACAGGTCTTGGCAACAGATTGGATATTGGGGGTGAGAGAGAGGGAAGAATCACTTAATGGTGAAAGTGAAGCTCTCTAGAATAAAAGGGAACATTAGAGTTTAGGGGGAAAGATAATGCTAAAATATTTGGAGGTAAAACTTTGAAGATAGAGAATGGCTGTTTTCTCTGGACAAGTACATTAATTTAGTATTCAGTTTAATTTTCCTTCAGAACCCTCCCCTCTTCCCCCCTCAACTCAATTAAGTACTTATTATGTTCCTATTTTCTGGATTTATTGTAGCACATTGCTTCAGGTAACCAGGAAGAAATAGAAAAACTTTTGTGTCAGGATGACCATGATAAAGACACCGTTCAAAAAATGTGCCATCCTCTCTGCTTCTGCGACAACTGTGAAAAATTGGTCTCTGGGTAAGAGGACCTTTGGGAATTACACCATGCTTGGGAACATTTATGTTGAAAACATTATAAGCTGGTAGAGTGGAAAGAACAGTTAAGGTTTGATATTGGCCCTGCCTGGGCAAACTTATGACTTGGAAGAAATCATTTATTCAAGTTTTCTAAACTTCATGTTTAAAATGGGGATGCTACCAACTGTTCTTTACATCTCATTGGTTGTTATATATTGGTTATATATATATATTATATAGATACAGAAAACATGAAGGGAGATAGTGTAAGTATATAGATGTAAAAAAATTATTTCTTCCTCGCTTTTAAGGGGAAATTTTTTTTCATAGTAATAGCATATATCATTTTGGTATTAGAGCAAGTTTTTTTTTAGGCATTTTCTGGAATGGGAACAGCTTCATCTTCCATTTTGTATTTCTCGGTCTCTTGTCATAACACACTTGATAGAGCTGTTGCTGATTCCTTGAAGCAAGATATAGGATACAAAGTTGATCATCAGTAGGGCAGTAGCTAAACAAATTATAGTGTATTAATATAATGGAATGTTATGCTAGAAGAAATAACAAATATGAGGAATTTTAAAAAAAATTAGGAAGACTTTAAATTGTAAACAGTAACAAATAGAATCAGGAAAACCAATCATACAATTACTACATCAATGTAAACAAAAAAAAAGTTAAATGAAATTGGATATTGTATAATTCTGATGACTAATCTTGTATCTGGAGAAGAAAGGAAGAAATGTTTCTTTTTCTCCTCCTCAGTTTGAGGACTAGATAGGATTGGTTAATGTTTTTTCCCTAACTTTTAAGGAAGGACTGACTTTGCAGGGGAGGAGTATATATAGAACTGACTGATATTAAAGAAATCAAAACTTTTCTTTCTTTGTTATTTTTATTTATTTATTTATTTTGAAAGGCATGGCTTATAAAAAAGAATTCTAGACTTGAAATTAGGAAATCCTAGGCTTAAATCATTTCTCTGTCACTTCTGATTTTGTGATGATTAAGAAATATGACTGTGATTCTTGCAAAGCATCATTTTCCTTGGGAGTTTGATTATGGTTTGTCAGTTTCCTTAAGATTGGATTGTTTAAGTTTTCTATTTTTATTCTGTCCCATGTTTTGTTCTGTTCTTGGCATTTTATATTTTTGTAAATACCTAGACATTTTATTTGTCAGTTTTATTGGTATCTGGTTGGGCAAAATAATTTTTCCTAATTTCCTTTATTTCTTCTTAATTTGTTGTGATTTTTTTTCAATTTTATTCCTAATAATTTTAAAAATCAAAACAATGGTTTAAAATTTTTTTTTCAAAAAAACTTTTACTTTAGTGCTTTTTTCTTTCAATTTTATTAATCTCTTTGATTTTTAGATTTCTTTTTTAGCGTTTGAGTTTTTAAAAAATTTGCTGATTTTCTATTTATTTAGATTTTTTAATTAGCTGATATCTTTCTTTTGTTGAAGAGTTTTAGAAATTAAATTTTTTCCTCCTAGGACTGCTTTGGTTGTATCCCATATGTTTGGTATACTTATTGTTTTTGTGATTTGTTTTTTGACCCACCAGTTCTTTAGGATTTATTTATTTACTGTCCAGTTAATTTTTAATCCTTTATTTAATGCTCCTTTGCTGATTATAATTTTTATTATATTAGTAAAGAATGCTTTTAATATATGTGCTTTTCATTATTGGTGAGGAATTTATATCCTAATAGATGGTCAATAAAGTAGTATGTACTGCTGCAAAATATGTATTCGGACTGCCAGAGATGTATCATCTTATTTAGCAAAAATTTTTTAACCCTTTAATGTTTTTCTTTTTGGAGGGTTAATATTTGTCTGCATCTGAAAGAGCTACATTGAAGGCCCATATTAATACGGTTTTATTATCTATTTCTCCCTGTAAAAATTTAAATTTTCTTTTAATTATTTAGATTCTATGTAACCATTTGGTCCATACATGTCAAGAATTGTTATTAATTCATTGTCTCTGGTACTTTTAAGGATGATGTAGTTTCCTTTTTATTTCTTTAAAAGATTCTCCTTTTCTTACTGTCCAAACTTGTCTACTTTTTTTGCTCTGACATAATCATACTACTCCCACTTTTTTCAGGTTAATTTGAAGGATGAAATTTTCTTCTAATCTCTTGTTCTAATTATGTAAATATTTGTGTTTCCTATAAATATATTGTTGAATAATGCCATTTCATCCATTCTGCTATTTGCTGATATTTTGTGGGTGTATTTATTTGCATGCATGTTCAGTTATGGTTAACTGTATTTTCCTCCATCCCTTTTTCTAATGCTTTTTCCTTATTTTGCTTCCTCCCTCCTTTTTACGAAAAGGAAAAGGGTAATAAGGAGTGTGGAGAGCATTAATGATTTATATTTTTCCCCCCACTTGATAGTATTTTATTTTTTTCTAATTACATGTAAAGATTTTTTTTTGAAATCCAATGTATGTATACATATTTATACAATTATCTTGCTGCACAAGAACAATTAGATCAAAAAGGAAAAACCAAGAAAGAAAACAAAATACAAGCAAAAAACAACAAAAAGAGTGAGAATGTTATGTTGTGATTCACTCTCAGTTCCCAAAGTTCTCTCTCTGAGTGTAAATGGCTCTTTTCATCACAAGATCATTAGAACTGGCCTCAATCAGTAAAGACAGATTTTATCATTTACTTTTGTAAGATTTTGAGTTCCAAATTTTTTCCCCTTCCCTTTTCTCTCCTTTCCCCAAGACAGCAAACAATCTGATATAAGTTTAAAATTATATATATATATATATATATATATATATATGTGTGTGTGTGTGTGTGTGTGTGTGTGTATATTTAGAGAGAGAGAATTATGTTAAATATTTTATGTTGTAAAAGAAAAATCAAAACCAAAGGAAAAAAAACAAGAAAGAAAAAATAAAAATGGTGAAAATAGTATGCTTCAGCCCTCATTCAGAAAAAAGTTATTTCTCTACATGTAGATGGCCTTTTCTAGAACAAGTCTATTGGAATTTTTAGGGTCACTATAGCTGAGAAGAGCTAAGTTTGTATTCATCATTATACAATACTTGATGCAAATCGTTTCTGCTTTCCTGCTTCTCCTCTTCCTTTTCCCCAGTCATAAATTACTACTTTCTTTGCTTTTAAAAACTTCTTCACAATTTGGCCACGTATCATTTTGTTTCCCTTCCTGAGTGTCTACATCCTTTTGTTCCCTGCCTGCATTTCCTTCTAATTTCCTTGTAAACCAAATTGTTTATATGTATTCTACTCTCCTTGACTTTGTCTGGTGAAAGTAAGGTTCTTTCAAGTGATGTCTTTTCTTCTCATACCTCCCTATTCTTCTCCCTTTTATTTTTTTTTAACATCTAATTAATTATTACATCATTTGTCATATTTAAGTTCATTTGGGATCTTGGATGACATTAGGGTTCTAAAATGATACTTGTTATTTCTCCCCATTTAAGAGTATCAGTACTTTGTAATCTGCATATAGTTTCAAACTTGGCGATATTCATCTTTTTTTTAATGTTTCCATTCCTATGTTAGTAGTTAATAGTATTTCAGTGTTTTCCCCTTTACAGAGGGAAAATAATCAGTTTTGCTGGGTAAGTTATTTTTGATTTTAAGATAATATTTTATGCCTTAGGGAATATCATATTCCAAGTTTTCCTTTTCTTTATAGGTGCCAATCCTTGTGTGAACCTGATTAGGGTTCCTTAGAATTTTAACTCTTCTGTTTGTTTTCTTTTTTTTTTCTTTTTTTTTTTTTTGTATGGAAGTATTTGACTTTTCTGGATTTTTTTTTTTTTTAAGATTCCTTTCAGGATATAATTAGTTTATTATTATTTTTAGCTACACTTTGCTTTTAAGTTCTCATAAATCTAGGCAGTTTTCATTTATGATTTCCTAAAATATAATGTCCAGGCTTTTTTTATTATTATGGCTTTATGAGCATCCAGTGATTATCCAGGTCATTTGTTTGTGTTAACAGATATTTTGTACACTATTCTATTTTTTAAAAAATCTTTTGATTTTATTCTAATATTTCTTGCTCTCTAATGAAGTCATTGATTTGTTAGGTCTATTCTAGTTTTCATGGAGTCTGTCATTTAGGTAAAGTTTATGATTTCTGTCCCAATTTCTTTGCTTCCAGATTGATACTTTTGCTGCTCTTTTCTAGAAATAGCCTGCTTTCTCAGAGCTTACCTTCTGAGCTGGGACTGGAGGCTACCCCACTGATCTGCTTCTCTGCTGAGCCAGGACCAAGGGTCTCAGTTGTTTCTTTTTTTTGTGGTTAAGACCCTCTCACTGGCTTTCCCAGAGTCTGTCTGACTTGGATTTTCACTGACTGACCTTTCTTGAAATTGTTCCAGTCTATTTTGAGCTGGAGAGGGGTTACATTCTATCAAACTCTGCTCAGAGACTTGGTTTCATGTGTTTTTTGAGGGAAACAGAGAGCTCAAGCAGCTTCCTGGCTTTACTCTGTCTATTGGCTCCACTCCCTCAAAAATAATTTTTAAAAAAGTTTTTTCCTCACAGTTACTCCAGAATTATTTTTGTGGGATCTCTGAACTTTTAATAACTCTGAAATTTCAATATATATATATATATATATATATATATATTTTTTTTTTTTAATAATAACTTTATTTTTAAAATACTTGCAAAGATATATTCAACATTCACTCTTTCAAAACCTTGTGTTCCAAATATTTCTCCTTCCCTTCTCTACACCCCTCATCTAGACAGCAGGTATTCTAATAAGGTTAAGCATGTACCTTTCTTATAAATATATTCAAATAATATTTGATAACTGATTGGTGGTGGTTTTGGTTTACTCATTGCATCAGTTGTAGTTCTGGGGGATTTTTTGATAGGTTGTATCCTTTACCTCCAAGCTTTTGGGTAGTCATCCTTGCTTGATCTTGCCCCTAATATTCTAAGTTTCTGTGGGGTTTAAGCCTTTGTAGATCTTTGTAGTTCAGAACACTACACCTTGAGAACTGTTTCTGGCATCTCAAGATAAAGTAATAGAAATCTTGGATCACAGTACTCTCATTGATAGTAGCCAAGTCTAGCAGTAGTTTACTAAAACTCCACCTGGGGAAAACTCATATCCTCGTGGCTCAGACTGAATTACAGGCCAGGGACAAGGCCAGGGACATATCAGATTTGGGGGTGGGGAGAAGGGAGAGGCAATCAGACTTTGACCCTGTTTGGGAATACTGAAAGCTTGTAGGTATACAGCCCTTGCTGTCTTTGAATTCCTGGAATAACAACACTCATTATCCTCCCAAAGAAGCAGCAAAATCACCATTAAGTCTGAAGTCAGAAAATAGTCTGAAAAAATGGACAGGCATTTTACCATGAAAATGCTATATAGTGACAGAGATACTTAGTAAGAAATGGACTCCAAAATATTTATAAACAAAGCTTCATAGGAAAACACAGCTTGGGCACAAATTCAATTAGAATTCCTTAGAAGAAATGAAGAATTAAAAAAAGGTGGTTTTTTTTTTTTTTTTTTTTTTTTTAATCAGTGAAATGAGAGTGCTAGAGGACAGAATTGGAAAATGAAATGACAACTATGGTAGAAAGAATTGTCCCATAGCAAGTTAGTATCTGAGGTTATGTTTTTTTCCTTATTTTTCTGACTCTAGGCACAGCATTTTATCTATTTTGTCATTTAGCTACTAGTTAACAGCTTTGCAAAAGTATGAAATTCTATGAAAATTAGAATAAACTAAACATAAGTCAGTGATTTCATGAGACAACAAGAAATACTAAACCAAAGATAAAAGACTTTTTAAAAGGGCAGGTAGGTGGTGCAGTGGATAGAACACCAGCCTGAAGCCAGGAGGACTGAGTTCAAATGTGACCCTGGGCAATTTGCCTCAGGAAAAACAAACAAACAAACGAATAAATAAAATAAAATCTTAAATAAATATTAAAATCTTAATAAATATAAAATCTTAAATAAATAAAATAAAATAAAAACTTAAAAAAAAAAGAAGACAATATAAGATACAACAAAAAGTCACTAACCAGTATAACATGTTAAAAAAAAAAGAAGCATCATTGGACTACCTTTTAATATTATAATACAGTTCCCATTGATTTCTTACAATGAGTTGGTGAAGTGGAAATAAAAAGAATTTGCTGACTCTTGAAACTCTAAAATGAAGAATTCTAGGAATATTTTTGATAAAATACAGCCCACTTTGGGGACACTTAAAAGGTTCCAGATCAAAAAAAAAAAAAAAAATTCTGCAAAGCAATTAGAAAGAAAGAATTAAGGTATCGAGGAGTCCCAGTTAGAATCTTATAAGATCTAGCAGCCATGAATGGAAAGAAACAGAGAGGTTGGATTATGAGATTCTAGAAGGTAGAGTATATAGCCTATCCTCAATAATATTAATTAATAGTAATAATATACTCCAGTAAAATGGAGTATAATACTGCAAGCAGAAAATCAAACTTTAATGAAATAGAATGACTTCCAAGGATTTCTGATGAAAAGGCTTGAGTTGCATAGAAAACAGTAAAATAATATGGAAAATAGTACAAACAGGAATTAAGAGAAGCAATAAAAAGAAACATAAATGAACAATCATAAGTATGTAAGCTGTAATAAATCATTTATATTTTATTTTTTATTTTTTATTCCCCCCTTTTATTTATTTACTCACTCATTTATTTATTTATTTATTGCTCATTTGCTTGTTTATTTATTTATTTATTCATTCATTCATTTATTTATTTTTTGCTGAGGCCATTGGGATTAAGTGGCTTGCTCAGGGTCACACAGCTAGGAAGTATTAAGTGTCTGAGATCAGATTTGAACTGGGGTCCTCCTGAATTCAGGGCTGGTGCTCTATCCACTGCGCCACCTAGCTGCCCCCAACTTTTTTCTTTTTTTTAACTAGATTACTAAACTAGTAGATCAAAGATACTATAATTATAGTTTGCCTAGGTTATAGTAACCATTTGATAAATGCTCTCATTTAATTTTTATGGGCTAGATTATAATAAAATTAGGTGAATTTGGAAATGGTTGATTGGCTAGACTCAAAAGTTAGTCAGCATCAAAATGAAGTTTCTTGGGGTCTGTGCTTGGGTTATCCTGTTTAATTTCTTTATTAGTGAGTCAAATAAAAACATAAATAATGTATTTATCAAACTTATAGGTAAGAAAAAGTTGAAAAGGATAGCTGACATATTGGAACAGCAAGGTTAGGGTACAGAAAAAAATCTGACTAGAACACTGGACACAGTGAGATAAGATAAAATTCAGTAAGAATATCACTTAACCTTAAAAAAAGATCTGAGGATTTTGGTGAACTGTAATCTTAATATAAATCAACAGTGTGATAGAGCAAATAGAATATAACCTAAATTAGGAGAAGCACAGATCCTTTCTTGGAATGGGGTGTGTGTGAAAGAATTGCTTTGGTTAGAACCCATCTGGAGTACTGCCCCCTCTTAGGAAGGATATTGATAAACTGGGATGGTAAAAGATCTAGTATTCATGCTGTATGAAAATAAGTTAAAGGACTTGTTGAGAGAAGACTGTTTCTGTTTTGAAGTGTTTGAAGGGCTGCATTTAGAAGGGGGACTTGTTCTGCCTGATCCCAGAAAGCATAACTAGGGGGAGTCCTTGGAACTGTAAGTGGAAGCTGTGATCTTCATGCCACCTTTAGAGCAGGTTGCCTGGGAGGGAGCAGAGGCGAGGAGACCCTGCTTTGTAGCCGGGGCTCTTTTTTGGGTTAGAATAGCTGCTGCTGAGGCTCTTTCTGGCTTAAGATTCTATGATCATAGGTTTTGCAGCTACAGTGACATCACTGAATAAAATCCACTTGGATTGGGAAAATAGCAGATTGATTCAGAAAACTTTGACCTATTGTGTCATTTATTTTGCTGTTTTTCTTCTCTTTACTTCTGGTATGTAGGAGATTGAATGATCCTTCAGTTGTCACTCCATTTTCCAGAGATGACAGGGGTTATACGCCATTGCATGTTGCTGCTATTTGTGGTAGGTACCCTTGTGTCTTTTTTTTTGGTAAAGGTTAAGCAAATTCATTAATCGGGGAGGGGAGGAGGTGTGTTTATTTTCCAGCCCAGTGCTCTTCATTTGAAAGCAGCCAAATCCTCTTTTAAAAATGCCAAATGCTTTGTCAGCTTACTCTTCAATTGCCTTAGCCTCAATCGCTGATGAAATGATCTCTGTCCAGCCTGAAGAGCAGTTTGAGAACCTTCATGTAAAGCCCATATTTCACTGTCATAATTAGTGTTGTGCAGGCAGCAGTTCAGTTCTCCCCACTACTCCTAGCCCTCATTCTCCATTTTCTTTGCAAGTTGAGTATCAGATATATCCAGCTATTTTCATAATCAGAACAAACTACTCTTCTGCCTTTTATTGCTCTGGACTGCTCTTTGCCAAAGGTCACAGACTTTTTTATGTTAACATATACTTTTTAATATTATCTCAAAGAAACTTACATTGCTTAAAACTTACGTTACAGAGTAAGTTTAAAGGAAAGGTTCCAATTTTGTCACTTGAATAATGTAGACGCTCTGACTCCTTTAAATAGCAAAGCACTTAATCTATATAAACTGAACCAAATGGATGATAAAGAGAAGAAAATGTTGGGATTTCCTGTTTGTTTGGAAAATCTTTGCCTCCGTTTAACTTGTTCCCTCTCAGTAATGTAGCTTTTATCTGTTTTGAAATACTTTTTGTATTCTCTCTAGGGCAAGCATCACTCATTGATCTGCTGGTTTCCAAGGGGGCTGTAGTGAATGCAACTGATTATCATGGGTCAACACCTCTTCATTTGGCTTGTCAGAAGGGCTATCAGAGTGTTACAGTAAGCAGTCTCTTGTTTCAATAATGACTACACGGAAAGAAAAAAGGAACAAATTAATAGGAGTCGACATTTGATTTTGCTGTTATATCAGTAGTTTTTCCATAAGCATTATTTCATTCATGAATAAGGTTTTAATTCCTGTCCTGCTGCATTACCTTCCTTACACTAACAAGGGCAAGTAAAAGGCAAAACAGTTAACAGAGGCATATGTATAGCTCTGGAATTAGTGGCATAAATAGCTTTTCTTGCATTTGGAATAATAGGGAATTTATAAAACCAAGAGAATCTTTGATTCTTAATAATTTAAAGAATTTAGATTTGTAATGTGTTAATTTGCTTTTTGATGGTACCTAAAGAATTACAATAGTATGTCATTTGTTCTTATACATTAATTTTTTGATACTTATTGTTGACTCTTTCTTTTTTAAGCTTCTGTTGTTACATTATAAAGCAGATACAGATGTTCAAGACAATAATGGCAACACGGCTCTCCATTTAGCATGTACATATGGTCATGAAGATGTGAGTAGTTATTTTCTGATTAAATAGGCATTGTGTATTATAGTAGTATTATAATTAATAGTAATTTTGTTTTAAAAGTGAGAAATTTCAATGTTCCTTTTGTATTTTGTCATTACCACTAGCTTTTATTATTGCATTAGGCTTCTAAAATATTTTGTCATTTTGAATTTCATCACCCTGTAAGTTCATCTTTTGATGCTAAAGAGAGAATGATCATTCTTGAATATAGATTGCCTAGTGAATTTGACTTAGCTAGGCATTCAGGACTTTCCACAATATGATTCTTCCTTTCCTTTCTAGTCTTCTCCCTAAAGCACAATAAAATTTGTCCTGCTTATATGTTCATAGTGTTTTCCATGCTTAGAATATCTTTCCTTCCACTTGCTTTAAAGCACAGTTCACTTACCTCCTCCGTGAGGTCTTCAATGTTCTCCATCTACTTTTCAGAAATAACTTTCTTCTCAGACTCAAAACATTTTGTTTTGCTGGTGTATTTTTTCATGCTATATTGTATGTTATAGTTTATTGACATCTTATCCGCCTTATAGACTATAAGTTCCATGAGAGCAGAAACAATGGTTTATCAAAAATGTATGTCTTCTAATAACCTTTTTTCCTAGGTTATGGTACTCTTATGATTTCAGGCATGCTACTTTCCTAAAAGAAATTCATCCTGATCTCTTCTTCCTCTTATTATTCTGGCCAGGACCACTGCCCTTTGACAATACCAGTTCAAGACTCATGTACAAGGGTACTAACTCAGTGACTCCAATAAATTATTGATACTCAGATGTTCAGTTTGTATGTCATACCCTGATAACTAAATGTTTTTCAACCTTTTTTTTTGCCTTTACATTTTAAAATTTTTTAAATTTTTCTTTTAATTTCTAAATTCTTTTCCTCTACTCTTCCTCCACCTCTTAATAAAAAATGTGATACTCATTGTATATATATGAAGTCATGCAAAATATTTCTAACTTAATCACAATGTGAAAACCCTCCCTCCCCCCACAATAAACCAAGAAGAAAATAAATATGTTTCAGTCTGTACTCATGAGTCTATCAGTTCTTTCTTTAGAAGCATATGGAATTTTTCATGAGTCCATTTTAATTGTCATAGATCATTGATTGCACTGATCAAAATAGCCAAGCCTTTTATAGTTCATTATCATCTATCACTTTGTAGGGTGTTCTCCAAGTCCTTTTCACTTGATTTTGTATTAGTTCATGCAAATCAAGTTTTTCTGATGGCATCTCTTTCTTTTCTCTCTCTCTCTCTCTCTCTTTTTTATTATAGCTTTTATTTACAAGATATATGCATGGGTAATTTTTCAGCATTGACAATTGCAAAACCTTTTGTTCCAGTTTTCCCCCTCCTTTTCCCCACCCCCTCCCCCAGATGGCAGGTTGAACAATACATGTTAAATATGTTAAAGTATATGTTAAATACAGTATATATATACATGTCCATATAGGTGTTTTGCTGCACAAGAAGAATCGGACTTTGAAATAGTGTACAATTAACCTGTGAAGGAAATAAAAAATGCAGGCGGATAAAAATAGAGGGATTGGGAATTCTATGTAGTGGTTCATAGTCATCTCCCAGAGTTCTTTCGCTGGGTGTAGCTGGTTCAGTTCATTACTGTCATATTGAAGCTGATTTGGTTCATCTCAATGTTGAAGATGGCCATGTCCATCAGAATTGATCATCATATAGTATTGTTTTTGAAGTATATAATGATCTCCTGGTCCTGCTCATTTCACTTAACATTAGTTCATGTAAGTCTCTCCAGGCCTTTCTGAAGCCATCCTGTTTGTCATTTCTTACAGAACAATAACATTCTATAACATTCATATACCACAATTTATTCAGCCATTCCCCAACTGATGGGTATCCACTCAGTTTCCAATTTTGGGCCACTACAAAGAGGGCTGCTACAAACATTCTTGCACATACAGGTCCCTTTCCCTTCTTTAAGGTCTCTTTGGGATATAAGTCCAGCAGTAACACTGCTGGGTCAAAGGGTATGCACAGTTTGATAACTTTTTGAGCATAGTTCCAAATCGCTCTCCAGAATGACTGGATGTGTTCACAATGCCACCAACAATGTATCAGTGTCCCTATTTTCCCACATCCTCTCCAACATTCTGCATTATCTTTCCCTGTCATTCTAGCCAATCTGATAGGTGTATAGTGGTGTCTCAGAGTTGTCTTAATTTGCATTTCTCTGATTAATAATGACTTGGAGCATCTTTTCATATGGCTAGAAATAGTTTCAATTTCTTTGAGAATTGTCTGTTCATATCCTTTGACCATTTATCAATTGGAGAATGGCTTGGTGTCTTATAAATTAGAGTCAGTTCTCTATATATTTTGGAAATGAGGCCTTTATCAGAACCTATGACTACAAAAATGTTTTCCCAGTTTATTTACTTCCCTTCTAATCTTGTCTGCATTGGTTTTGTTTATATAAAAACTTTTCAATTTGATATAATCAAAATTTTCTATTTTGTGATCAATAATGATCTCTAGTTCTTCTTTGGTCATAAATTCCTTCCTCTTCCACAGAGGTAAACTATCCTATATTCTAATTTATTTATAATCTCATCCTTTATGCCTAGGTCATAAACCCATTTTGACCTTATCTTGGTGTATGGTATTAAGTGTGAATCAATGCCTAGTTACGTGATGGCATCTCTCTCATAATTTCTTACAGCATGATAGTATTCCATCACAGTCCTAAGTCATAACTAGTTCAACCATTCCCCAATTGATTGATGTCCCCTCCGCAAAAAAGAACTGCTACAGAAGTTGCTGTACATATAGATCCTTTTTCTTTTTGTACATATAGATCTTTTTTTTTTAAAGCACATAGTTTTAGTAAGGAGATTATTGAGTCAAAAGGCATATGCCATTTTATAGCCCTTTGATATAGTTCCAGATTATTCTTTAGAATGATTGAATCTATTTTTAATGTACCTATTTTTTCATATCCACTTCAACATTTGCCATTTTCTTGTCTATTATATTAGCCATTCTGATGGGTATGAGATAATAACTCATAGTTGTTTTAATTTACATTTCCTTATTATTATTAGTCATTTAGAGCATTTTTTTTCCTTATTATTGATTGCTTTGAGTTCTGAAAACTACCTGTTGATATCCTTTGAACATTTGTCAATTCAGGAGTGAGTGGTTTTTACTTTTTATAAATTTGGCTGAATCTTCTATAATTTTAAAAAAATGAGACTTCTTTGAAAATCTTACTTTCAAATGTCTGCCCCTTCTCCCCAGTTTCTTGCTTTCTTTTTAATTTTGGCTGCATTGGTTTTGTGTATGCAAAACTTTTTTAATTTAATGTAATTAAAATTAATCCATTTTTACCTCCGATCCTTTGTCTCTTGTTTGGTTATGAACTCTTGATTTCTTCATAGATTTGGCAGGTAACATTTTTTCATGTTTCCTTAATTTGATTATAATGTTATCTTTATGTCTAAATCATGCACTTATTATCTTGGTATTTGATGTAATATGAAGCTGCTGGATCGCTCTCTAGGAAGAGAACTGCTGTGTCTACTCAAATCTCTCAGACAGATTCTTCTTCCTGTAACGAACCATTGTCTCCAGGCAGTTGCTGTTAACTCTTGTCCAAAGAAGTGACTTCCCTTCCTGCAGAGAGCCCCGTCAAGCCTGATGCAATTCAGAGTCTTTCTTCTTGAATCCTGGCTCTGAATCTCCTCCAGCTCTTATCCTTCTCCAGGCCGATCTGCTCTCTGCGCCCAGTGCTGTCTCTTTTTATCCTCCCAGAGAATGGGCGTGGGATAATGCAAGGGCTTCTGGGAAGAACCACCCCAGCCAATGAGCTTGCCCCCTCTATCAAGTCAACCTGAGTTCTCACCTTGTAATTGTCCAGAAAACCTGAATTCTCACCTTGTCACTATCCAGACAACCTCAGTTCTCACTTAGTAATCCTAACAACTCTTCAGTTTTCTTAGCAGTTTTTGTTAAATAGGAATTCTTGCTCCAATAGCTAGGATCTTTGAATTTATCAAATAATAGGTTACTATGGTAATTTAATTATTTATATTATGTACCTAATCTCTTTCTCTCTCCCCCCTCCCCCAGTCCCATTGGTTAAACACGTTTTAGAAACACTGATTTCACCCAAGAGGCTTTGTTTCAAGACTCAATGAATGGAGCAGCCAGATGGTACAGGGGTTAGAGCACTGGTCTGAGAGTCAAGAGATAGGCGTTCAAATTCAGCCTCAGACACTCACTAGCTGTGTGACTGTGCAAGTCACTTAACCCTGATTGCCATCCCCCCTGAAGATGCAGTGCGTATTTGTCAGCTTTACCTCCAAAACATAACTCTCCTACTTGTGATACCAAATGCAGTCTTGACCCAAGAGTCGCTTAAAGGATTTAGATTTTTACATATTATCTTAATTGACATATCCAGTTATTTCCTATGTTTAAATCTTGATTTTTTCCCTTTTAAGAAAGGCAAATGTAATGCATATAGAGCACTGTGCCTTCCACATTATGTGCTTTAGAAAGTAAATCTTAATCTGATAACCCAGAGTCCTTTCAGATTTAACCCTGTATTTATTGCTGTTATTTGATCACTATATAGAATTAAAACTTATTTGTGATGGGACAAATCAGAAAGTAGAAGTGAAGCTTCACCTTTTTACTTGATGAG
The DNA here is from genome assembly GCF_048593235.1 of Sminthopsis crassicaudata. Classification (NCBI taxonomy): domain Eukaryota; kingdom Metazoa; phylum Chordata; class Mammalia; order Dasyuromorphia; family Dasyuridae; genus Sminthopsis; species Sminthopsis crassicaudata. Next base: position 474,954,471 of record NC_133618.1, read on the forward strand.
TGGCACATGCAGTTATGATTTCCCAATTTCTTTGCAGTGTGTGAAGGCTTTAGTCTACTATGATGTGCATTCTTGCAGACTAGATATTGGTAATGAAAAAGGAGACACTCCTCTTCACATAGCTGCTCGTTGGGGCTATCAGGGCATCATAGAAGTACTGCTGCAAAATGGAGCCAGCACTGAGCACCAGAACCGAATGAAGGAAACACCACTAAAATGTGCATTAAACTCCAAGGTAGCATTCTTAATCTTTACATTTGGGCCTTTATATTTATAATTTGTTTCCACAGATTTGTTTCTTTTATTCTTTTACAAATATTGTAGGCATTTTTGAGGACAGAATTTGGCTTACAGGTGTTTACTTGCATTTGAATGTTAATTATTAATGCATTTAACTTATAAATTTAATTTCCAAAGTACCTTTCTCAGTGGAGTATCAAAGATTTTAAATAATCAGGTAAATTCTTTCTGCCCAAATCACAGAAGGAAATAGGAAAAAAGGATTTTTGCTTCTGTTAAGTTGTCTTCATTTTAAACATGATTCTTTTATTCCAGTAAGCCTTTTCACTAATGTGAAAAATACATCTGTTATATTAACTTTATTCCTTGAATCTCTCTAATCCTGAATCTTTTGGAAAACTAAATTTACATCTTCTTGTTCACATACAGAAGTCATCCTAGTTAATGTTTTTTCCTTTATACAAAAGGATACATCTTGTTTTTCAGTATTTTCAGGAAGATGTACTTTTGAGTGGGCCAGAAAATTTTTCTATGGCTTTTTCCATTTGCATTTCTGGAAATTGAGATTTTTCTGTAATTTTCAAAATTATCCTTGGCCACTTTACAGGTTTTTAGTTTCCCACAACTTCTCCATTTAGGATTTTTAGCTTGTAGGCAACAGTTCATCTTGGAGAGGTCATATTTTGTAAAGCCAGGGTATAATAAAATGCAGTTATATGATCTTTTAATATTTTGGATGACTTTTTTGTTTATTTTCCTTCATTATTTAATTTTTTTTTTTAAACTAGATAGTATCTGTCATGGAAACCCATCACCTTGTCTTTGAAAGGGGAAAGAGATCTTCTGAGGTAACTATTTATATTGCCTTAACTTTAACAGAAACATCACTTTATTTTTCCTCTGAAAAATTTTTTGTTGTTTTTTTCTCAATAGTATTTTATTTTTCCTAATACATGTAAAGATAATTTTCAAAATTCATTTTTGTAAATGAATTTTCCAATTTTTTTTCCCTTCCTCTCTTACTTCCCTTCTCCCCCAAGAGAATAAGGAATCTGATATAGGTTAAACAATCACAGTCCTTTTAAACATATTTGCATATTTGTCATGTTATACAAGAAAAATCAGACCAGAAGAAGGGATTAAAAACCACAAGAAAGCAAAAGCAAAAAAAAAAAAAAAAAAAAAAAAAAGGTGAAGATACAGTGTTTTCTTTCTCTGTTCTTCCTCTGATGGCTTTCTTTTTCTTTCTAGTTCTTTCTCTGAGTGCAGATGGCTGATCATCACATAATCTATTATTGTGTGCAATGATTTCTTGATTCTGCTCGCTTCCTTCAATACCAGTTCATGTAACTCTTGCAAGACTTTCCTGAAATCCTGCTGATCGTTTCTTACAGAACATAACTTACTCAGCCATTCTCCAGCTGATGGGCATCCACTCAAGTTTCCAGTTTTTTGCCACTACAAAAAGGGCTGCCACATAGGAGTCCCTTTCCCTCCTTTATGATATAAGCATAGTAAAGACACTGCTGGGTCAGAGGGTATGACAGTTTGATAGTCCTTTGGGCATAGTTCCAAATTGTTCTCCAGAATGGCTGGATCAGTTTGTGAACTGACTCCACCAACAATGTAGCAGTGTCCCACTTTATCCATATCCCCTCCAACATTCTGCATTATCTTTTCTTGTCATCTGAGCTAATCTGAGAAGTAAAAATCTTCACTTTTCCAGTATTTAGGAATAGAGGGCACTAAATCCTGTTGTCTTTTCTTTATTTTAGTCCCCTGTTCGTTCTCCTCTATGTTCAGTGGATTCCATCAGCCAGGCCTCCTCGATCTCAAGCTTATCTTCAGCTTGTGCCGACCTGAGACAAGAAGAAATAAAAAATAATTATAAAGAGGTGAGGTTTCCTAGAGAGGTTGGGATTAGGACAGAACTTTGAAATTTGGGGCTTTCTTGTCTCTCAAAGATAACATATTAATAAATATGTCCACTAAAAACTATATCTCAGAAGAATATAAAAAGTGTACCTATTTCTGTGATATTGTAAATAATATAAACTCTAAGATGAGATATGCTATGTGGCATGGAGAAATAAAATATTTTGCTGTTTTGTGTGTGTGGGGGGATAATCTTCAATGAACATTTAAAGATTTCTTTTAGCTTACCCCCTAACATAACACATACCCAACAGGTGTATTAAATGCTTGTCAATTGCTTGATAATTCTGAGCCATTTCTCACCTTTCTTCAACCTGGAATATTAATTTAGGCTAACATTACTAAGAATGTAGATCTACTACCTAAAGAAATCATGATGTACGTTCTAAAGCCTATTTACAAATGCCTTTTATAAATGCTATTGCTTACTTCTTTTACCATCAGTAATTGAGAGGTGATCTGGAACTTTTCAAGCTTTCAGTAAGCATTTATGTTCCACAAAGTGATAACTTCAAGGTGAATGAAGGCCACTATATTTTCAGAATTATTTAATTTTACAATTACAAAAGCCATTTTGAAGAACCTTGTCTGATTCCATTCTCCTTTTTTTTTAAAGGTAGAAAAACTTTTGAGAGCTGTTGCTGATGGAGATCTAGAAATGGTAAGTTCCCCTGAATTACCTTAAAAATAGAAGATTGGGAGATTACCTTAAAAATAGAATAGGGAGTCTTTAGGAGGTCAGAGGACTTCATTTCAAATCTCACCTCTAACTCCCAATACTTGTGTTTTCTTGTTTCCTAATCTGCAAAATGAAGGCCTCTAAAATCTCTTCCAGTGACAACAGTGATGACCTACAACAATTGATTTTAATTGGCCACCTCAGTTCTAGGTAGATTTGTGTGTGTGTGTGTGTGTGTGTGTGTGTGTGTGCCTTTTTTATTTTCTTACATCTGACTCTTCTTAGTTTGCTCTCTCAAATTTTAGTGCTATGAAAAAAAAAAAATCAAATGAAGGTGGCCTAGCTGTACCTGATTTAAAACTATGTTAGAAAGCAGCAGTTACCAAAACCATTTGATGTTGGCTAAGAAATAGACTAGTTGATCAGTGGAATAGGTTAGGTTCCCAGGACAAGATAGTGAATAAAAATAGCAATCTAGTGTTTGACAAACCCAAAGATCCCAACTTTTGGGATAAGAATTCATTATTTGAAAAAAACTGCTGGGAAAACTGGAAATTAGTATGGCAGAAATTAGATATGGACCCACACTTAACACCATATACCAAGATAAGATCAAAATGGGTCCATGATTTAGGCATAAAGAACAAGATCATAAATAAATTAGAGGAACATAGAACAGTTTACCTCTCAGACTTGTGGAGGAGGAAGGAATTTGTGACCAAAGGAGAACTAGAGATCACTATCGATCACAAAATAGAAAATTTTGATTATATCAAATTAAAAATCTTTTGTACAAACAAAACTAATGCAAACAAGATTGGAAGGGAAGTAACAAACTGGGAAAATCTTTTTACAGTTAAAGGATCTGATAAAGGCCTCATTTCCAAAATATATAGAGAACTGACTCTAATTTATAAGAAATCAAGCCATTCTTCAATTGATAAATGGTCAAAGGATATGAGCAAACAGTTTTCAGATGATGAAATTGAAACAATTTCCACTCATATGAAAGAGTGTTCCAAATTACTATTGATCAGAGAAATGCAAATTAAGATAACTCTGAGATACCATTACACACCTGTCAGATTGGCTAAGATGACAGGAAAAATTAATGATGAATGTTGGAGGGGATGTGGGAAAATTGGGACACTGATACATTGTTGGTGGAGTTGTGAAAAAATCCAACCATTTTGGAGAGCAATCTGAAATTATGCCCAAAAAGTTATCAAACTATCCAGCAGTGCTATTACTGGGCTTATATCCCAAAGAAATACTAAAGAAGGGAAAGCAACCTGTATGTGCCAAAATGTTTGTGGTAGCCCTTTTTGTAGTGGCTGGAAACTGGAAAATGAATGGATGCCCATTAATTGGAGAATGGTTGGGTAAATTATGGTATATGAATGTTATGGAATATTATTGTTCTGTAAGAAATGACCAGCAGGATGAATACAGAGAGGCTTGGAGAGACTTACATGAACTGATGATGCTGAGTGAAATGAATAGAACCAGGAGATCATTATACATTCTGATGGAAGTGGATATCTTCAACAAAAAGATCTAATTCAGCTCCAGTTGATCAATGATGGACAGAATCAGCTACACCTAGAGAAGGAATAATGGGAAATGAGTGTGAACTGTTTGTATTTTTGTCTTTCTTCCCAGGTTATTTTTAGCTTCTGAATCCAATTCTTCCTGTGCGACAAGAAATTCGGTTCTGCACACATATATTGTATCTTGGATATACTATAACACATTTAACATATATGGGACTGCCTGCCAGGGTGGAGGGAAGGGAGGGGAAAATTTGGAACTGAAGTGAGTGCAAGGATAATGTAAAAAATTACCCATGCATATGTACTGTCAAAAAATTATAATTATAAAATTAAGAAAAAAAAATTTAGTGCTTTTCCCCTTATGTCATATTGACTTCTTGTCTCTCAATGCTACAGAATTGTTTTTCCATCTTTTGGGATGGAGATAAGATTTGAAATTCTACCTTTAGAACATTCTTCTTCTCCTCAATTATAGTGCCATCTCTGTGGTTCATTCTGTTGTTCCCTTGGATTATTAACAGTCTTCAACCTCTAGTCTTCTCTCCAGCTTGTCTTTCACATAAGTGAGATCTGTGATCTCATTAGTCAGCATATTTTATGTATTGGTATTGGTCATAATCTGTCCTTGCCTTCCCATCCTGTGTTATTCTGGAAGCCTTCCTTTAAGGTTTTTGTTCATTTTTCACATTTTGTCATTTCTAGGCCATATATTTTTTATTTATCTTTTTCTTGTTATTGACTCCCTTCATTTTCTAATAATACTTCCTTCATTTATTTTACACCATTAATTGTGCATAGGCCTTCATTGGAAAAATGCTATAACTTACTTGAGTCTATCATGTGTCTGTCTCTGTTGACTAAAAGGTTAATCACAGTTCTGATTTCTTGAAATTTTGGGGGAACTTCTGGCCAAGATGGTGGAGAGGAGGCACACATCTGCTTAAGTTCCACATTTTCTCTCAGAATTTATTTCATGACAAATCTTGGAATTTATGCTTGACCGGAAAAACCCCCTACAAATAATCACAAACAGAAGACATCCTTGAAATTCCCCAGAAAAGGTCTGTTTTTGCTCGGGGGCAAGGACTAACAAATGGTGCAGGCTGAGAGAGAGGTAGGCAGACTGCTCACACTGTGAAGACCAGAGTCGGGGAATGGGTATGATCTCTGCCGTTTCTGAGGAATGACCTTTACCACAGTGTGGATATTCTGTCTTGGCAGCAAGCCAGGATCAGCAAAGAAGCTGTAAACACAGGAGGTAAAGAATAAAACCCTGAAAAGCTAGCATCTCTTGGGACCTGGCCACCCCCACCACCACCTGGAGTGACTCAACATGTTGTTAGCGCCTCAGAGCACAGACATAGTGCAGCCATTGCTGTCCTGTTAGTGCCTCCCTGCTGTCTCCTGCAGTCTGTAGAGGAAGCCTGATAATACCATCCAGCCCCATCGCGCCCCCCCCCCAAAAAAAAAAAGCAGAATATTTGTTTTTCTTGTTAATTTGTTTTCTTTGATTCTTCTCTGACAAAATGAACAAAAAATTTAAAAGGGCTCTAACCATTGATAACTTCTATATGACTAGAGAGCAGACTTCAAACCCTGAGGAGAGTAAAAACAGACTGTCCCCAGAGGAATCCCCAAAGGGGGATAAAATCTGCTTCTCAATACACAAAACAGTCATAGAAAAAATCAAAAAGGCTCTCACAAGAGAGCTAAAAGAGAAATTGGAAAAGGAAAGGGAAGCTTGGCAAAAGAGTCTGGAGAAGTCATCCCACTCATTTAAAGATAGAGTGTATAAAGAAATCAAATCCTTGAAAAACAAAATTAATGAACTGGAAAAAGAAAACAGCTCTCTAAAAAATAAAATTGGCGAAATGGAAAAAATTTCCATAGAACACAAAAACTCACTTAAAAGCTCAATTGGACAATTACAAAAGGATATAAAAAAAGTGAGTGAAGAAAATATATCATTGAAAATCATAATCGAACAAATAGAAGTGAATGGCTTGAGGAGATACCAAGAATCAGTCAAGCAAAACCAGAAAAATGAAACAATGGAAAAGAATGTCAAGTATCTTCTTGGGGAGACAACAGACCTGGAAAATAGATCCAGGAGAGACAATCTGAGAATAAGTAGACTCCCTGAAAAATATGAGGGAAAAAAGAGCCTGGACACTATTTTCCAGGAAATTATCAAAGAGAACTGCCCAGATGTTTTAGAAACAGAGGGTAAAATAGACATTGAAAAAATTAATCGATCACCTAATGAAAGGGACCCTAAAATCAAAATGCCAAGAAATATAGTGGCCAAGTTCAAGAACCATCAGACGAAGGAAAAAATATTGCAAACTGCTAGAAAAAATCAATTCAGATATGGAGGAACCACAATAAGGATTACCTAGGATCTAGCAGCGTCCACATTAAAGGATCAAAGGGCCTGAAATATGATATTCTGAAAGGCTAAGGAACTTGGTATGCAGCCAAGAATAACTTGCCCAAGGAAGAAGATGGACATTTAACGAAATAAATGAATTCCATCTATTCTTGATGAAAAAACCAGATATAAACAAAAAGTTTGATCTCCAAATACAGAACTCAAGAGATTTCTAAAAAGGAAAAAGAAATCTTGAGAACTATATTTCTGCCATAAAGATATATAAAAAGCACATGTATACTTTGTTCTAGAAACTAGATGGAAGGGAAATTATATAAGAAAAAAGGGTAAAGTGATGGTACTACATCTCATGAAGAGGCAAAGGCTACCTATTATATCTGAGAGAAAGAATGAGGGGGATGAGCAGTGTGTATCATTCTCATTAGAATTGGCTTAAAGAGAAAAAATATAGACATATTTGATTTATGGTGAAACTCCTTCCACTTCAGTGAAAAGTAGGAGGGGAAAAGGAAAAGGGAAGGAGTAAGCTAAGGGGAAGGGAATACAGAAATTATGAGGAAAAGGGGAAAAATAGGGGGAGGAACTCTAAGGTGGGGGACGGATACTAAAAAGGGAGGGCTGTGAAAAGCAAGTGGTGCTCACAAGTTTAATACTGGGGAGGGGAGTAAGGAGGAAGGAAAGGATAAAAGCATAAGCAGGGGTTAACATGATGGCAAACAATACAGAATTAGTCATTTTAACCATAAATGTGAATGGGGTAAACTCCCCCATAAAGAGGAAACAGTTAGCAAACTGGATTAAAAGCCAGAATTCTACAATATGTTGTTTACAGTAAGCACACCTGAAACAGGGTGATACATACAGAATAAAGGTAAAAGGTTGGAGCAGAATCTACTATGCTTCAGGTGAAGCCAAAAAAGCAGGGGTAGCCATCCTCATCTCAGATCAAGCAAAAGTAAAAATTGATCTAATTAAAAAAGATACAGAAGGGCACTGTATCTTGCTAAAGGGTAGCAAATATAATGAAGCAGTATCAATATTAAACATATACACAACAAGTCGTACAGCATCTAAATTCTTAAAAGAGAAATTAAGAGAGCTGCAAGAAGAAATAGACAGCAAAACTATAATAGTGGGAGATCTCAACCTTGTACTCTCAGAATTAGATAAATCAAACCACAAAATAAATAAGAAAGAAGTCAGAGGTAAATAGACTACTAGAAAAGTTTGATATGATAGATCTTTGGAGAAAACTAAATGGAGACAGAAAGGAGTACACTTTCTTCTCAGCAGTTCATGGAACGTATACAAAAATTGACCATATATTAGGACATAAAAACCTCAAAATCAAATGCAGTAAGGCAGAAATAGTAAATGTATCCTTTTCAGACCACAATGCAATGAAAATTACATTCAATAAAAAGCCAGGGGAAAATAGACAAAAAAAAAAATTGGAAACTAAATAATCTCATACTAAAGAATGATTGGGTGAAACAACAAATCATAAACATAATTAATAACTTACCCAAGAAAATGACAATAATGAGATCATACCAAAATGTGTGGGATACAGCCAAAGCAGTAATAAAGGGAAATTTTATATCTCTAGAGGCCTACTTGCATAAAATAGAGAAAGAGAAGGTCAATGAATTGGCCTTACAACTAAAAATGCTAGAAAAGGAACAAATTAAAACCCCCCAGACAAACACAAAACTTGAAATTCTAAAAATAAAAGGAGAGATTAATAAAATTGAAAGTAAAAAAAAAACCTATTAAATTAATAAAACTAAGAGTTGGTTCTATGAAAATAATAAAAAAATTAGATAAACCCTTAGTAAATCTGATTTAAAAAAGGAAAGATGAAAAGCAAATTGTTTTTTTGTTTTTTTTTTACATAGAAGACATTTTTAAAATTAATTTTATAATTATAATATTTTTTACAACATTATCCCTTGTACTCCCTTCTGTTCCGAATTTTCCCCTACTTCCCTCCACCCCCTCCCCTAAATGGCAGGCATTCCCATACATATTAAATATGTTATAGTATATCCTAAGTACAATATATATGTGCAGAACCGAATTTTGTTGTTGTTGTTGCAAAGGAAGAATTGGATTCGGAAGGTAAAAATAACCTGGGGAGAAAAACAAAAAATGGTAACAGTTCACACTCATTTCCCAGTGTTCCTTTTCTGCATATAGCTGATTCTGTACATCATTGATCAATTGGAATTGGATTAGCTTTTCTCTATGTTGAAGATATCCACTTCCATAAGAATACATCTTCATACAGTATCATTGTTGAAGTGTATAATGATCTCCTAATTCTGCTCGTTTCACTTAGCATCAGTTGATTAAGTCTCTCTAAGGCTCTCTATATTCATCCTGCTGGTCATTTCTTACAGAACAATAATATTCCATAACATTCATATATCATAATTTACCCAACCATTCCCCAATTGATGGGCATCCGTTCATTTTCCAGTTTCTAGCCACTACAAAAAGGGCTGCCACAAACATTTTTCCTTCTTTAGTATTTCCTTGATTTATTAGCCCAGGAGTAGCACTGCTGGATCAAAGAGTATGCACAGTTTGATAACTTTTTGGGCATAATTCCAGATTGCTCTCCAGAATGGTTGGATTCTTTCACAACTCCACCAACAATGCATCAGTATCCCAGTTTTTCCACATCCCCTCCCACATTCATCATTATTTTTTCCTGTCATCTTAGCCAATCTGACAGGTGTGTGTAGTAGTATCTCAGAGTTGTCTTAATTTGCATGTTTCTGATCAATAGTGATTTGGAACACTCTTTCATATGAGTGCAAATCGTTTCAATTTCATCATCTGAAAACTGTCTGTTCATATCCTTTGACCATTTATCAATTGGAGAATGGCTTGATTTCTTATAAATTAAAGTCAATTCTCTGTATATTTTGGAGATGAGGCCTTTATCAGAACCTTTAACTGTAAAAATGTTTTCCCAATTTGTTACTTCCCTTCTAATCTTGTTTGCATTAGTTTTGTTTGTGCAAAAGCTGGAAAAGCAAATTGTTAGTCTTAAAAATGAAAAGGGAGAACTCGCCACTAATGAAGAGGGAATTAGACCAATAATTAGGAGTTACTTTGCCCAACTTTATGCCAATAAATTTGATAACTTAAATGAAATGGAAGAATACCTTCAAAAATATAGCTTGCCCAGATTAACAGAGGAAGAAGTAAATAGTCTAAATAGTCCCATTTCAGAAAAAGAAATAGAACAAGCTATTAACCAACTCCCTAAGAAAAAATCCCCAGGACCAGATAGATTTACATGTGAATTCTTTCTATCAAAAATTTAAAGAACAATTAACTCCAATGCTATATAAAGTATATGAAAAATTAGGGATTGAAGGAGTCCTACCAAATTCCTTTTATGACACAGACATAGTACTGATACCTAAACCAGGTAGGCTGAAAACAGAGAAAGAAAATTATAGACCAATCTCCCTAATGAATATTGATGCTAAAATCTTAAATAAAATATTAGCAAAAAGACTACAGAAAATCATCCCCAGGATAATATTCTATGACCAAGTGGGATTTATACCAGGAATGCAAGGCTGATTCAATATTAGGAAAACTATTAGCATAATCGACTACATTAATAACCAAATTAATAAAAACCATATGATCATCTTAATAGATGCAGAAAAAGCATTTGACAAAATCCAATATCCATTCCTACTAAAACCACTTAAGAGTATAGGAATAAATGGACTATTCCTTAAAATAATCAGGAGCATATATTTAAAACCATCAGTAAACATCATATGTAATGGCAATAAACTGGAACCTTTCCCAGTAAGATCAGGAGTGAAACAAGGTTGCCCATTATCACCATTACTATTCAATATTGTATTAGAAGTGCTAGCCTCGGCAATAAGAATCAAGAAAGAGATTAAAGGAATTAGAGTAGGTAATGAGAAAACCAAACTATCACTCTTTGCAGATGATATGATGGTATACTTAGAGAACCCCAAAGATTCTGCTAAAAAGCTATTAGAAATAATTCATAACTTTAGCAAAGTTGCAGGATACAAAATAAATCCACATGAATCCTCAGCATTTTTATACATTACCAACAAAATCCAACAGCAAGAGATACAAAGAGGAATTCCATTCAAAATAACTGTTGATAGTATAAAATATTTGGGAATCTATCTACCAAAGGAAAGTCAGGATCTATATGAGCAAAATTACAAAACACTTTCCACACAAATAAAGTCAGATTTAAATAATTGAATGCTCTTGGATAGGCCAAGCGAATATAATTAAGATGACAATACTCCCTAAACTAATCTATGTATTTAGTGCTATGCCAATCATATTCCCAAGAAACTATTTTAATGACCTAGAAAAAATAACAAAATTCATATAGAAGAACAAAAGGTCTAGAATTTCAAGGGAATTAATGGAAAAAAAAAGTCAATTGAAGGTGGCCTAGCTGTATCTGATCTAGAACTATATTATAAAGCAGCAGTCACCAAAACATTTGGTATTGGCTAAGAAATAGACTAGTTGATCAGTGGAATAGGTTAGGTTCACAGGGCAAGATAGTGAATAAAAATAGCAATCTAGTGTTTGACAAACCCAAAGATCCCAACTTTTGGGATAAAAATTCATTATTTGACAAAAATGAAATTAATGTGGCAGAAACTAGGCATGGACACACATTTAACACCACATACTAAGATAAGATCAAAATGGGTCCATGATTTATGCATAAAAACAAGATCATTAATAAATTAGAGGAACATAGGATAGCTTATCTCTCAGACTTGTGGAGGAGGAAGGAATTTGTGACCAAAGGAGAACTAGAGATCATTATTGATCACAAAATAGAAAATTTTGATTATATAAAATTAAAAATCTTTTGTACAAACAAAACTACAAGATTAGAAGGGAAGTAACAAATTGGGAAAACATTTTTACAGTTAAAGGTTCTGATAAAGGCCTCATCTCCAAAATATACAGAGAACTGACTCTAATTTATAAGAAATCAAGCTATTCTCCAATTATAAATGGTTTCAAAGGATATGAACAGACAATTTTCAGATGATGAAATTGAAACAATTTCCACTCATATGAAAGAGTGTTCCAAATCACTATTGATCAGAGAAATGCAAATTAAGACAAGTCTGAGATATTGTTCTGTAAGAAATGACCAACAGGATGAATACAGCGAGCCTTGGAGAGACTTACATGAACTGATGCTGAGTGAAAAGAGAAGAACTAGGAGATCATTATACACTTCAACAATGATACTGTCTGAGGATGTAATCTGATGGAAGTGGGTATCTTCACATAGAGAAGATCTAATCTAGTTCCAATTGATCAATGATGGACAGAATCAGCTACACCCAAAGAAGGAACACTTGGAAATGACTGTTTGCATTTTTGTTTTTCTTCCCAGGTTATTTTTGTCTTCTGAATCCAATTCTTCCTGTGCAACAAAAAATTCAGTTCTGCATACATATATTGTATCTAGGATATACTATAACACATTTAACATGTATGGGACTGCCTGCCCTCTAGGGGAGGGGGTGGAGGGAAGGAGGGGAAAATTTGGAATAGAAGTGAGTGCAAGGGATAATGTTGTAAAAAATTACCCATGCATATATACTGTCAAAAAAATGTTATAATTATAAAATTAATTTAAAAAAAACATGAAATTTTTGTGATGTTCCAAGATTTGCAGTCATACAGGAGAACAATTGTATTAAAAAGATGAGTCTTTTTGCTGGGGGAGGTGCATTTGGTAGGGCAGCTTAGGATCATTAATAGTGCAATTTTCCACAAGCAACTTTTTTTCTATTTAATTTTGGATCCAGCTCATTGGTTTGTTTGTTTTTACCTTTTTTGGAGTTTTTGCTCCATTTTTGGGTATTGATATACTCAGTTGACTGACCCACTTCACCATAGACATTTTTTAATTCATTTAATTTTTCCTCCATTAATTTTTCCCCTCTGAGGCAAATTGGGGTTAAGTGACTTGCCCAGGGTCACACAGCTAGGATGTTTTAAGTGTCTGAGGTCAGAGTTGAATTCAGGTCCTGATTTCAGGGCTGGTGCTCTATCCCTTGCACCACCTAGCTACCCCTCCTATATGACTCATTAATTCTGATCTTTTAAATAATTATGCATTTTATGTAAGACACTGCATTGTTGATGAGTTTTGATAGAGGTGATGCATGACATCTTAATGCCCTTTTTGGAGGCAGAATGCCATGGTGGATAAAGTGTGGTCTTGTGATACATGGAGAGATGAGTTCAAATGTAGTATCCCACCAGCTGGATGAACGTTAGTTAAGTCATTTAACATCTGGTTTTTTCATTTGTAACATAGGGATAATAAGAATATTCTTTCACATTGTTGTCATTGTTGAATCAAATAAGCACTTTGAAAACCTTTGATCAATCTATAGTTGTGGGCATTTGTTGTAATTATTATAGTTATTGTTTATTATCTATAGACACATATTTCTAGACTTGTATACAGTAGTCCTTGGAGCTTATTGAGTTCAACCTCCTCATTTTATGGATGAGGAGGCCTGAGGCTCAGAGGTAATAAATGGCAGTGCAAGATGATCCTACACAAACTGGTTAATGCATCTCTTTGTTTTCTGGTTTCCCATATTGATACTTGGAGTGTCATTGAATAAGCTTTTCTTCATAGTTTCATTTATCAAAAAATCTTGTATGATTTTAACATATTCTTATGATATAGGGGAGACTGGAAGAACACTTTTTAGACTGTCCTACAAAAGCAAATACTTTTGTAATCAACCAATAAACACTGCAAAATTGGATATTCATTTTATATAGTCATTTGTTTGACTATAAAAAAATTGGTCTTCTATAGGGATTGAATGCAGAAGCCTTCTTGTTCCCTTCTCATATGTTCATCAAATATAAAGATGATAGAGTAGACATGTGTTGGTAATTATTTATGTTCTCTCCATTGCCTTTTAATATTAATATTGTCCATTCTTTTGATGTCTTCTCCCTGAAATATCTTGTAAAATTAACAACCCTTGACTTTCTTGCAAAGCATGAAGATGGTAGCCATGGGCAAAACCAACTTGGAAGATAAATTTATTTATAAAATCCCACAGAAAAGCATTATGAAAGCCTATGCATGACATTTGCCTCCTAAACGTACAAAAAGTAGGTTAGAAACAAAAATGTATGTAAAAACTTGATACCTACCTACATTACATCTCAAGATGACTCAGAGATGAAACTGGCAACGAATAAGCATAAATTGGAACAAATTTGACAGTGTTTCTATAACTTTTTTCTCATTAGTGACTGTTGAAACACTGCTTTTGAATATTAACACTTCAGTACTATAAAAAAGTAGAAACAGTTCTTTTGAAGATCAACTTAGGAATAGTCTAAGTGATAACATAACATAGCTGCCAAAATAATCTGAGGGCATAAATTTGACAAATTCTCTTACCTTTTCAAAAAGCTTCAGTGGTTCCAGATTGCCTCTAAAATAAAAAAAGGGAACACCATAACCTAATACTCAAAGCTCTCCACAGTTGGCTCCCAAACTACATTTCAAGCCTTTTTTAATGTTCTTCTTATTTTCTGTTATACTGCATCTTTCTCTGTCCTCTGGATTTAATAGACTCATCTTCTGAACCTGGGTCTGGAATGTATGTTTCTTCCCTGCTGTATTTCTCATCAAAATCATTTTAATTTTCCTGGTGATTCTGTTTGGCTGTAAATTTTCAAAAAACAAAATTTCAGAGGTATCAAAATTATAGGTGATATATATAGTATATGTGCTGTGGCATATTACCCTTGCTGCCTTGTGCATAAGAAGTGGCATAGAAGGATAACAAGGATATGTATGTCTTAGTGAAAAAAAATCACATGGTCATATATTTTAAAAGATGACTCAGCTGTTATTCTGGTTATATCTAAAATATCAAAAGACCTAGAAGAAGTAGCCTTGTAGCACTTTGGATAAATCCTCTATGGAAGATTTATGAAAGATCATTAACAAAAATTATCTAGGATGAGAAAGTATCTATGAGTTGCAATCTATTTTCATTTTGGGAGTATTTATACCATAAGTGAGATTAGAGATAATGTGAAAATATATGGCAATACTACTTCTAATCTTCCTCTTTTGTTTATCAAATTTAATCATTCTTTGAAAGTAGGTTCTTAGATTCTATAGTATTGCCTTCTTTATTAGCTTATATGTGACTTGTTGCATAGGATATATTAAAGAAGTGGGAGCTGTAGATAAGTAATACAGTAGAGCTTTTTAATTTTGATTCTTTAATTATCATTGTGGTTGAGTTGCTAGATATTCATTAGTAAGATCCAATTATAATTGTTGGGGGAAGTGTTTATAGCTTGTATCTATTTAAAAGGATATTAACCTTTGCTCAAAGTCTTTTGTTAATCCCTTAGAATTATAAAGCCTTACCTTTTGTTGTGAGCATTGTGAATGATCTTGAAACTTTATAACTTAATGTTGAATGAATCATAGATGATTGAGTTTTGCAGGACTTGCGTCTCGAAGTTCTTGAAATGCCACAGGGAATTGAAAGAGCTATTCCAAGCACTGTAGGAAATGGGGTGTTTTGGTATCTTATGTATAAGGTATGATAGCAGTTTCCACTCTGTTTACAGTTAATTCGTTTGTCATTTTAGTTTAGAGATCCAGCTGAAATTGTGAGCCAAGTACAGACAGCTTCCTTTGCCTTTTTCTTGTGGCTCTTCTCCAGCACTTGTAGCCTGTTGCTTGCCTTCTCATTAACCTGTCCCCCCTCTCATCTTGTCTTGCTGTCTGCAGACTGTCTGTCCCCTACTACTTTTTCTGTGGGTCTTATTCTCAGCTTCGTAAACTGAATCAGTTTTTGTGGCCCCTTCATTTAAATTTTTATTTGAATAGGGATCTTCAATGACTTTATCTAAAGAAGTTACTTATGATGAAGTTTCTTGTTGGTGGAAAGCTCTTGGACCAAGAGGGCCTAATAGTCATCTTAGTTCAAGAAATCCCACCTCCCAGGTTGTGCCTGGGGACCCTTTGTTTTCTTTTACATCCCATTTTGTCCTCAAGCAAAATATTGATATAGCTTTGAGCTGTTTATAATGATCCTACTTGAAAAGACTTTAGGAAGCATCTAATTCAATCCCCTTTTATTATATTGGAAAAATAAGTTCCAGAAAAATGATTTGTTTTGTGAAGCTCTAAAAAATGTTTCTGCCTGTGAGGTAAAGGTTTTGAAGCCATTTTGCCTTGGGATTCTTGTCATCCTTCTGTTACTTAACCTAGGGAGACTAAAAGTTGCACTGGGGTGACCCAACACCAACTTCGCCTTAAGCTCTTTAAGTCATCACTAAAAAGGATTTAGAAGGGCTTGGACAGAAGTGAGTAGTGAAGTCTTGATGAGGCAGTAGGATGTAATGAATTGCTTTGTTTGTCTGGGCAATTGCAGTGCTGACATCAGTGAGCTTGTGAGCAAAAATATTTGTGTGTGTGTTAATAAGTGAATTTGCTTTCAAAAAAAGCAATTTCTGTTTTATTTTTCCTAATGTACCAAGTAAAAGCTTTTTCTCCACTTTAACTGGTGCCAGGTACGATATCTCTTGGAGTGGATGGATGAAGATTTAGAAGATGGAGACAATACTACCAGAAGAGCAAATCTTGAATTTTGTCATCCCTTATGCCAATGTCCAAAGTGTGCCCCAAGACAAAAGGTTTGGCTCTTTCTGGAGAATAAGAAAGTCAGTCCTTTCATGTGTATGTTTATTAACTCCACCCAGTGACTGTTTCCTTAGGGAATATGGTCAGCCCTGGAAATGTGCTAATCCAAAAATGGAGGAGATTTATTTCAGCAGTGGCAAGGAACTTAGAATTAATGCCCTTGGAGCCTGAATTCTGGCCATGCTTTATTTCAGCTATCCTCTTTTTTGAGGGAACTCTTTAGTAAGATAGACTAGAATAGTGTAGTAGGTAGTTCAGATATTACTGTCTGCTTCAATCCCCTTACAAAGTGTGATTGTTAACTTTTACTGATTTTGTTAATGCAAACATGAGAACCTGCATATTCTGGTGGGGGCAGGAGTCTTGCCTTTTTAACTTTTAATCCATTGTACATGTAATTGGAGTTAATTCTGGAATTGTCTTTAAAACCTGCAACATCTTGTTTTAAATTGCCATCAATATTAAGTCTTTGTCCTTAGAAGATAGATTTGTTTTTTTTAAATAGCCCAAAGGTTTTCTGAGATGATTTGGTGATGTACATGATCAAACTGGGTAATACCTTTATTATTATTTTTTGAAATGAAGTGTGATTAAAATGGAGTGAGAACCATTTTATAGTGCAGTTTACAAATTAGCCCTGAAGAAAGCTCCAGAGATGGTTTCTCAACAAGTTATTATTATTTTTTACAATGTTTATGATATTGACATAATAAATATGTAAATCTCATGCCCTTCTGGAGATTATTTTGTAGGGTATGGATGCTGCTAAGTGATACATTTTCTAAAATAGGTAGAGGAGACAAAACTATTTCTATTTGTTGATGGCATGATTTTCTCAGAAAATTCTAAAGAATTAGCAAAAAATAAATAAATAAATAAAAATACAACAATAGCTTCAGTAAAGTGGCAGTATACAAAATAAACCCATATAAATCAAGAATATTTTTATATCAGCAATCATATCTAATAAGAATTAATCAAAAAGTGGAAATTCCATTAAAAATAACAACAAAAAGAATAAGTTGTCTAGGGAGTTAATTTTCAAAGCATACTTAATAGCTTCCTAAATAGAAGCACACAATGCCCCTTAAAGAAATTAAGAACAACTAAACAACTGGTAGAATATTTATTGTTTATAGTTGGGCTATGACATGATAAAAATGATAGTACCAACAAAATTAATTTATGATTTACTGAAATATCAATCAAACCACAAAGGAGCTTCTTTACAGAGCTAGCAAAATATTAATGATTTATTTGGAGCAACCAAAAAAAAAAAAATCTAGACTATCAAGGAAAACCAAAGGAAGATCATAGGAATAGAAGTAATAGCATTTCTATATTATGAATCAGCAATTATTAAAATTACCTGTACTAGTTAAAACATAGAAACTAAAGTCAGCAACCTAGTATGCAATAGACTTACAAATATGTTATTTAGAAAAGATTTCCCCATTTGACTAGAAAACAAAAAAGCCATCTGGCAGAAATTAGATCTATAACAAAATCTCTTGCCAGAATAAATCACACATGGATATGTGACCTGTATATTAAAAGTTATACCATTTTGAAAAATAGAGACACACTTTAAGTGCCTATTGTCAGTATGGCTAAGAAGTGAATTCTTAACCTGACAAAGGATTTATTTTAATTGGTTACTGGTTCACCCTGGTGTCTGAGCTACTCCTAGAAGAAGTCTTGGTAGTCAATGATCTAGTCTGATGCCCAGAGGAGGCTCTGGCCCTGCATTTATTGAATAACTTGTATTTGACCTCTTGGTGGTCAGAGAAGGCTAAGGCATTGTTGCTTTTCTCATGGGGTTGACTGAAGCAGGATGGAGTAAAAGCCTCTATGACCTGGACTTTAGGTACAAACGTCCTTGGATGTTGTGGTGACTCAGGCAGAGGTGCCAGGGAAGCAGTCTTTTTTATAAGGGGGGATAAGAGCCTTCAATCTCACTTCTTGAATGGGACTAAGACTGGGACACTGTTCCCACTTTCTCCCTACCAACATACTGGATTATCTCACTCCTCTTCCCAGCTCCAGACAAAAAAGCCCAGCTCTACAGCAAATAAAACTAGAATTATGTGGTTTGTATTTTATTTCTATATGGTCTTTGAGTTCTTTCTGCCTTCCATATTTTTCTGGATCAGTGATCCCCAGTAGAAAAGAAGTTAATAACCTCTAGTATTTATACTTATCAAAGCTTTGGATGTCAGGCATGGTTAGAGTGGAATTTTTTGATCAATTTACTAAAAATGAGGCTAACATTAATATACAGTAAAAGGGGGAATATTCTGCTTTTTTTGCACTGATTTTAAATTCTGTGTCCTGGTAGGTAGAAAAATATTGAACTGATTTTGGGGTGGGGTAAATGGGCTGTGTATATATGGACCAGCCATTCAAGATTCTGTTAACATAGGAGGCAAGATTTTTAGTCTGTCTTGGCTTTTTCAAGCAGGTATTTTTAAGCAGTTATCATCTTTTCCCTCTCTTCTCTTTATTCTTTGAACCTTAAAGAAGCTTGAAAAGATTCCTGTCAGTGGACTAGGAGTGAATGCTGTTAATCAGGATGGCTTTACCCCCCTGCACGTGGCTGTATTACACGGTCGGGCTGACCTGGTCTCCCTGCTTCTGAAGCGCGGTGCTGATGTGGACGCCAAGAATGCTCATCGCACCGTCCCCCTCCATCTTGCCTGCCAGAAGGGACACTTTCAGGTAGTGTGCTCTCGAGCTTTAACCCCTATGGCTCCTGTTACCAGCGGCAGCCTTTAGTAGACTGGATCTCTTGGTTGGAAGCTCCATTGTGAAAAGGGAGCGAGAGGGAGAAACCCCAAAGGGCCATGAAGATGTCTGGGGGGGAAGGTCATGGGAGGGTTGGTGATCATAGGAAGACTTGGGGTCACACTCTGGAAGTAAACTAGTATCGATGGTTAAAGGCATGCGTTCTACAAAGCCATGACACTCGGAAACCCTTGGAAACCTCATCCTTGATTGAGCCCTGGATAGAGGAACTGACTCCCAGTGCCCTCCCTCAGGACAGTAGCTGCCTGTAGTTTAGCTAACTCTGTGGGGTCTTCCTTAGAGCTGGAGAAGCTTTTATGGGCGTCTCTACAGTGGTGGTGGCAGTGCCTGATAGCTCCCAAAAGCAAAAAGAACCTTGGGGTTAGTTTTTACCTTGGGGAACTAGATAAGGACTGAAGTGGCCAAAGCCAATCCGAACTCAGTTTGAATTGGGCTGACCTGTTCCTTCCCCGCATTCAGCCACAATGCTGTTAACAGGGGTTATCCAAGTCAGAGATTTTGCTGACCTTTGTAAACTCACTTGATGGATGGACTGTGGACGTTTTGCCATTGGAGCTTCAACCTTCACATGTATCAAGGGTGTGTGTGTGATGAAATATAATTGTCATTGAAGAACTTTCAGTAGCCTATGACTTTTTTAGTCTAAAGTTCGCTATCATTCTTCTTTTGGAATAGGTGGTTAAGAGCCTGATGGACTTCAATGCAAAACAAAATAAAAAGGACTCAAGTGGCAACACCCCCCTCATTTATGCTTGTATGCATGGCCATCATGAAAGTGCTGCCTTGTTACTGGAGGTAAGAAAAGCCTCCAAATGACTAGGTTTTACTGAAATGAGATAGGTTGGGATCTCACATGGAGAATGCCAGATCGGCCCCCAACAGTTGCCTTCATTTTCAGCTGAGTGGCTTTTATTCTTTGGAGCTACTTTATTTGTATAGATGGGGAGACTTAAGGCACAACACAAGCCTTAGAGTGTGGGTGGGACTAATGAAATGGGTGCTGCTTTTAGTAGTTTTCTAGACCTGTGCACTAGTAGTGTCAGACTTCAGGGGCCTCGTTCATACCAGGCTGTAAAATACAAGTTGTAAAAGGAATGTATTCACTCCTTTGGGAGTTTTCACATGGATAGCAAAGTTGGAGACTTGAGTAACTGGCGTGGGAGGCTTAGTGCTGTGTTGGTTGTCCATTCTGTTCTCTTGTGGTCCTTTTTTCATGTTTGAATAACATCTTCCATTTGAAGGAGTTAGGACATTCCTGTATATTCTTTGTATTCTTTGTTCCTTGATAATCTTTACAATGAAATAATCAGTACTAGTGCCATCCTACTAGCTTTGTACCCCTATTTCCTTTGATTATCCTATGATGAAAGTTTT
Source organism: Sminthopsis crassicaudata (assembly GCF_048593235.1). NCBI lineage: Eukaryota > Metazoa > Chordata > Mammalia > Dasyuromorphia > Dasyuridae > Sminthopsis > Sminthopsis crassicaudata. The sequence continues at coordinate 474,975,221 of NC_133618.1, forward strand.
TCTTTTTTCCAGCATGGGGCTTCCCTCAATGCTTCTAACAATAGGGGCAACACAGCATTGCATGAAGCTGTAATGGGAAATCATGTTGTCCTGGTCGAACTTCTATTGCTTCATGGAGCATCAAGCCATGTCAGAAATAAGAGACAGTGTACACCTATAGACTGTGCGGAACAGGTAGGTGAAGAAAATTTCTTAAGAATGAAAGTCTCAAAACGGCAGTCCTCAAAACCATTTGGTACTGGCTAAGAAGTAGAATAGTGGATCAGTAGAATAATCACAATTGTCAAAGACTATAATAATCTAGGGTTTGATAAATCCAAAAATCCAGCTTCTTACTATTTGACAAAAATTGCTGGGAAAAATTGGAAAACTAGTACAGCAGAAATTAGACACTAACCATCTAATACCTATACCAAAATAAGGTTGATAAGGTTGATTTTTTTCAATAGAAAAATAATATTCCACTACATTTATATACTATATCTGATAGAGTCATTCTCCAACTGATGAGCATCCATTCAGTTTCCACTTCCTTACCACCACAAAAAGGGCTGCCACAAACATTCTTGCACATACAGGTCCCTTTCCCTTCTTTAAAATCTCTTTGGGGTATAAGCCCAGTAGAAACACTGCTGGATAAAAGGTTATGCACAGTTTGATGACCTTTTGAGCATAGTTCCAAATTGCTCTTGAAAATGGTTGGATCATTTCATAACTCCTCCAACAATGTCCAAGTTTTCCCACATCCCCTGCAACATTCATCACTATCTTTTCCTGTCATCTTAGCCAATCTGTCAGGTGTGTAGTGGTACCTCTGAGTTGTCTTAATTTGCATTTCTCTAATCATTAGTGATTTGGAGTATTTTTTCATCTGACTAGAAATGTTTTAATTTCTTCATCTGAAAATTGCCTGTTCACATACTTTACCATTTATTAACTACAAAATAGCTTGCATTCTTATAAATTTGAGTCAATTCTCTGTGTATTTTAGAAACGAAGTCTTTATCAGAGCTCTTGGATGTAAAAAAAATTCCTAGTTTTTTACTTCCTTTCTAATCTTGGCTAAATTAGGTTTTTTGCTATAAAACTTTTTAAATTTAATATAATAAAAAACATCCATTTTGCCTTTCATAATGTTTTCTAATTCTTCTTTGGCTATAAATTCCTTCCTTCTCCACAGATCTGAAAGATAGACTATCTCTTGTTCTGCTAATTTGCTTATAGTATCACTCTTTTTTTTTTTTTTTAAATTTTTTATTTTATTTTATAATTATAACATTTTTTGACAGTACATATGCATGGGTAATTTTTTACAACATTATCCCTTGCACTTACTTCTATTCAGATTTTTTCCCTTCCTCCCCCAACCCCCTCCCCCAGATGGCAAGCAGTCTTATATATGTTAAATATATTACAGTATAATTTAGATACAATATATGTGTGTAGAACCGAATTTTTTGTTGCACAGGAAGAATTGGATTCAGAAGGTAAAAATAACAGCTTACATTCATTTCCCAGTGTTCCTTTTCTGGATGTAGCTGGTTCTGTCCATCATTAATCAATTGGAATTGGATTAGCTCTTCTCTATGTTGAAGAAATCCACTTCCATCAGCATACATCCTCGTACAGTATCATTGTTGAAGTGTATAATGATCTTCTGGTTCTGCTCGTTTCACTCAGCATCAGTTGATGTAAGTCTCTCCAAGCCTCTCTGTATTTCTCCTGTTGGTCATTTCTTATAGAACAATAATATTCCATAACATTCATATACCATAGTTTACCCAACCATTCTCCAATTGATGGACATCCATTCATCTTCCAGCTTCTAGCCACTATGAAAAGGGCTGCCACAAACATTTTGGCACATACAGGACCCTTTCCCTTCCCTAGTAGTTCCTTGGGGTATAAGCCCAGTAGTAGTATGGCTGGGTCAAAGGGTATGCACATTTTGATAACTTTTTGGGTATAACTCCAGATTGCTCTCCAGAATGGTTGGATTCTTTCACAACTCCACCAACAATGCATCAGTATCCCAGCTCTCCCACAGCCCCTCCAACATTCATCGTTATTTGTTCCTGTCATCTTAGCCAATCTGACAGGTGTGTAATGATACCTCAGAGTTGTCTTAATTTGAATTTCTCTGATCAATAGTGATTTGGAACACTCTTTCATATGAGTGGAAATAGTTTTAATTTCATCATCTGAGAATTGTCTGTTCATATCCTTTGACCATTTATCATTTGGAGAATGGCTTGATTTCTTATAAATTAAAGTCAATTCTCTGTATATTTTGGAGATGAGGCCTTTATCAGAACCTTTAACTGTAAAAATGTTTTCCCAATTTGTTACTTCCCTTCTAATCTTGTTTGCATTAGTTTTGTTTGTGCAGAAACTTTTTAATTTGGTGTAATCAAAATGTTCTATTTTGTGATCAATAATGGTCTCTAGTTCTCCCTTGGACACAAACTCCTTCCTCCTCCACAAGTCTGAGAGGTAAACCATCCCATGTTCCTCCAATTTATTTATGATTTCGTTCTTTATGCCTAAATCTTGGACCCATTTTGATCTCATCTTAGTATGTGGTGTTAAATGTGGGAACATGCCTAGTTTCTGCCATACTAATTTCCAGTTTTCCCAGCAGTTTTTGTCAAATAATGAATTCTTATCCCAAAATTTGGGATCTTTGGGTTTGTCAAAGATTAGATTGCTATTTTTATTCACTATCTTGTCCTGTGAACCTAATCTATGGCACTGATCAACTAGTCTATTTCTTAGCCAATACCAAATGGTTTTGGTGACTGTTGCTTTATAATATAGCTTTAAATCAGGTACACTTAGACCACCTTCCTCTGACTTTTTTTTCATTAGTTCCCTTGCAATTCTCGACCTTTTATTCTTCCATATGAATTTTGTTGTTATTTTTTCTAGGTCATTAAAATAGTTTCTTGGGAGTCTGATTGGTATAGCACTAAATAAATAGATTAGTTTAGGGAGTATCGTCATCTTAATTATATTCTCTCGGCCTATCCAAGAGCACTGAATGTCTTTCTAATTATTTAAATCTGACTTTATTTTTGTGGCAAGTGTTTTGTAATTTTGCTTATATAATTCTTGACTCTCCTTTGGTAGATATATTCCCAAATATTTGATACTATCGACTGTTATTTTGAATGGAATTTCTCTTTGTATCTCTTGCTGTTGGATTGTGTTGGTAATGTATAAAAATCCTGAGGATTTATGTGGATTTATTTTGTATCCTGCGACTTTGCTAAAATTCTGAATTATTTCTAATAGCTTTTTAGCAGAGTCTTTGGGGTTCTCTAAGTATACCATCATGTCATCTGCGAAAAGTGACAATTTGATTTCTTCATTTCCTACTCTAATTCCTTGGATCTCTTTCTCGGCTCTTATTGCCAAGGCTAGAGTTTCTAGTACTATATTGAATAGTAATGGTGATAGTGGGCAACCTTGTTTCACTCCTGATCTTACAGGGAAAGGTTCTAGTTTATCACCATTACATATGATGTTTACTGAAGGTTTTAAATATATGCTCCTTATTATTTTAAGGAATAGTCCATTTATTCCTATACTCTCAAGCGTTTTTAGTAGGAATGGATGTTGGATTTTATCAAATGCCTTTTCTGCATCTATTGAGATGATCATATGGTTTTTATTAATTTGATTATTAATATGGTCAATTATGCTAATAGTTTTCCTAATATTAAACCAGCCCTGCATTCCTGGTATAAATCCCACTTGGTCATAGTGTATTATCCTGGGGATGATTTTCTGAAGTCTATTTGCTAATATCTTATTTAAAATTTTAGCATCAATATTCATTAAGGAAATTGGTCTATAGTTTTCTTTCTCAGTTTTCGATCTACCTGGTTTAGGTATCAGTACCATGTCTGTGTCATAGAAGGAATTTGGTAGGACTCCTTCAATCCCTATTTTTTCAAATAGTTTACATAGCATTGGAGTTAGTTGTTCTTTAAATGTTTGGTAGAATTCACCTGTAAATCCATCTGGTCCTGGGGACTTTTTCTTAGGAAGTTGGTTAATAGCTTGGTCTATTTCTTTTTCTGAGATGGGACTATTTAGACTATTTACTTCTTCCTCTGTTAATCTGGGCAAGCTATATTTTTGAAGGTATTCTTCCATTTCATTTAAGTTATCGAATTTATCGGCATAAAGTTGAGCAAAGTAGCTCCTAACTATTGTTCTAATTTCCTCTTCATTAGTGGTGAGTTCACCCTTTTCATTTTCAAGACTATCAATTTGCTTTTTCTCTTTCCTTTTTTTAATCAGGTTTACTAAGGGTTTGTCTATTTTGTTGGTTTTTTCATAAAACCAACTCTTAGTTTTATTAATTAATTCAATAGTTTTTTTACTTTCAATTTTATTAATCTCACCTTTTATTTTTTGAATTTCAACTTTTGTGTTTGTCTGGGGGTTTTTAATTTGTTCCTTTTCTAGCAATTTTAGTTGTAAGCCCTATTCGTTGGCCCTCTCTTTCTCTATTTTATGCAGGTAGGCCTGTAGACATATAAAACTTCCCCTAATTACTGCTTTGGCTGTATCCCACACATTTTGGTATGATGTCTCATTATTGTCATTTTCTTGGGTGAAGTTATTAATTATGTCTATGATTTGCTGTTTTACCCAATCATTCTTTAGTATAAGATTATTTAGTTTCCAATTATTTTTTGGTCTATTTTCCCCTGGCTTTTTATTAAATGTTATTTTGATTGCATTATGGTCTGAAAAGGATGCATTTACTATTTCTGCCTTACTGCATTTGATTTTGAGGTTTTTATGCCCTAGTATATGATCAATTTTTGTATAGGTTCCATGAACTGCTGAGAAGAAAGTATACCTTTCTGTCTCCATTTAGCTTTCGCCAAAGATCTATCATATCAAACTTTTCTAGTATTCTATTTACCTCTTTGACTTCTTTCTTATTTATTTTGTGGTTTGATTTATCTAATTCTGATAGTGCAAGGTTGAGATCTCCCACTATTATAGTTTTGCTATCTATTTCCTCTTGCAGCTCTCTTAATTTCTCTTTTAAGAATTTAGATGCTGCACCACTTGGTGCATACATGTTTAATATTGATACTGCTTCACTATTGATGCTTCCCTTTAGCAGGATATAATGCCCTTCCTATCTCTTTTAATTAGATCAATTTTTGTTTTTGCTTGATCTGAGATGAGGATGGCTACTCCTGCTTTTTTGGTTTTGCCTGAAGCATAATAGATTCTGCTCCACCCTTTTACTTTTAGTTTGAATGTCTCATCCTGTTTCAGGTGTGTTTCCTGTAAACAACATATTGTAGGATTCTGACTTTTAATCCAGTCTGCTAACTGCTTCCTCTTTATGAGGCAGTTTGCCCCATTCACATTTATGGTTAGAAGGACTAATTCTATATTGCTTGCCATCCTATTAACCCCTGCTTATGCTTTTCCCCTTTCCTTCCCTTTTACCCTCCTATCCAGTATTAAACTGGTAAACACCACTTGCTTTTCACAGCCCTCCCTTTTTAGGATCCCTCCCCCACCTTAAAGATCCTCCCCTTATTTTACCCCTTTTCCTCGAAATTACTGTATTCCCTTCCCCTTAGCTTACTCCTTCCCTTTCACTTTTCAATGAAGTGGAAGAAGTTTCACCATAAATCGAATATGTCTATTGATACACGCTATGTTCATCTCCCTCCTTTCTTTCTCTCAGATATAATAGGTTACCTTTGCCTCTTCATGAGATGTAGTACCACCACTTTATACTTTTTTATGATATAATCTCCTTTCCACCTCTAGTTTCTAAGACAAATTATACATATGTTCTTTACATATTTTTTTGACAGAAGTATAGTTCTCAAGATTTCTTTTTACCTTTTTTAGAAGTCTCTTGAGTTCTGTATTTGAAGATCAAACCTCTTATGTAGGTCTGGTTTTTTCATCAAAAATAGATGGAATTCATTTATTTCGTTAAATGTCCATCTTCTTCCCTGGAAAACGATGCTCATTCTTGCTGGGTAAGTTATTCTTGGCTGCATACCAAGTTCCTTAGCCTTTCGGAATATCATGTTCCAGGCCCTGCGTTCTTTTAATGTGGATGCTGCTAGATCCTGTGTTATCCTTATTGTGGATCCTCCATATCTGAATTGTTTTTTTCTAGCAGCTTCCAATATCTTTTCCTTTGTCTGATGGTTCTTGAACTTGGCCACTATATTTCTTGGCGTTTTGATTTTAGGGTCCCTTTCAGTAGGTGATCGATGAATTTTCTCAATGTCTATTTTACCCTCTGTTTCCAAAACGTCTGGGCAGTTCTCTTTGATAATTTCCTCGAAAATGGTGTCCAAGCTCTTTTTTTCCTCCCATTTTTCAGGGAGTCCGATTATTCTCAAATTGTCTCTCCTGGATCTGTTTTCCAGGTCTGTTGTCTTTCTGGTAAGGTACTTGACAGTCTTTTCAATTGTTTCATTTCTCTGGTTTTGCTTGACTCCCTCTTGGTTTCTCCTTGAGTCATTCATTTCTACTTGTTCCAGTCTAATTTTCAATGATGTATTTTCTTCACTCACTTTTTTTATATCTCTTTGTAATTGTCCAATTGAGTTTTTATCTTCTATGGAATTTTTTTCCATTTTATCCATTTTATTTTTTAGAGAGCTGATTTCTTTTTCCAGCTCTCTAATCCTGTTTTCCTTGGAGTTGTTTACCTTTTCCAGCTCACTAATCCTGTTTTCCTTGGAGTTGTTTACCTTTTCCAGCTCACTAATCCTGTTTTCCTTGGAGTTGTTTACCTTTTCCAGCTCACTAATCTTGTTTCTCAATGATTTGATTTCTTTATCCATTCTGTCTTTGAATGCATGGGATGACTTCTCCAGGCTCTCTTGCCAAGCTTCCCTTTCCTTTTCCCATTTCTCTTCCAGCTCTCTTGTGAGAGCCTTTTTGATTTCCTCTATGAGGTTCTTTTGTATTGAGGAGCAGCTTATATCCCTCCTAGGGGATACATCTGGGGACAGTCTGTTCCTAGTCTCCTCAGCATTTGAAGTCTGCTCCCTCTCCACACAGAAGCTGTCAATGGTTAGAGCCCTTTTGAATTTTTTGTTCATTTTGTCAGAGTAGGAATCAAAGAAAACAAACTGACAAGAGAAACAATTGGTCTGTTTTGCGGGGGATAGGGCTGGATGTTATTAATGGGCTTCCTCTACAGACTGGGGGTAGGGCAGCAGAGAGCCACTAACAGAACAGCAATGACTGTACTGAGTCTGCGCTCTGAGGCTCTGAGAACGCACCGAGTCAGTCCAGGTGGGGGTTGGGGGTGGCCAGGCTCTGAGAGACGCTGGCTTTCTGGGGTTTTAATCTTCACCTCCGGTGTTTACACCCTCTCTGCTGCTCCTGGCTTGCTGCCAAGACGCAGCATCCACACTGGGGCAAAAGCCCTTTCGCAGAAAGGGCAGAGATCACACCCCTCCCCCTCAGGTCTGAGCTGTGTGAGCTGCCTGTCTTGCTCTGGCTGTCTGCCCTCAGTCTGCGCCCAGTCTGATTGACCCTCCCCCGAACAAACACAGACCTTTTCTGGCGACTTTCAAGGATGTCTTCTCTTGGTGATAATTTGTGGATTTCTTTCTGGGTCAAGCATTAAGTCAGAGGCTTGTCATGAAGTAAGTTCTGAGAGAAAACGAGGAGCTCAAGCAGCTGTCTGCCTCCACGCCGCCATCTTGGCCGGAAGTCCCCCTGCATATAGTATCACTCTTTATTGTCTATATCACGAACTCACTTTAACTTTACTTTGATACCTATATCAAATAACACCCTAGTGTTGTGTTAGTTAATGCCTAATTTCTCCAATATCATTTTTCAATTTTCCCAGTTTTTTTTTTTTTGTTAAATAGTGAATTCTTATCTCAGAAAATATAGTCTTTGGGTTTATCAAAAATAGGGTGCTATAATCATTGACTATTATATCTTGTGAACCTAACTTATCCCACTTATCCACTACTCTATTTCTTAGCCAGTACTAAATGATTTTGATGACCTCTGTTTTATAATAGAGCTTTAGCTCTGATACAGCTAGACCACCTTCATTTGCATTTTTCATTAATTTCTTTGAAATTGTTGACCTTTTTTCTTTCAGATGAATTTTGTTATTTTTTTCCTAAAGCTCTATAAAGTAATTTCTTGGCAGTTTGATTGGTATGGCACTGAATAAGTAGATTTATTTAGGTAGAATTGTCCACAATGGAAGTTTCAAACGCTTGGCTGCATTCAGAACACAACACTCCAGGATGAGTTTACACTCATTTTCCAGTGTTCCTTTTCTGGGTGTGGCTGATTCTGTCTATCATTGATCAATTGGAATTGGATTAGCTCTTCTCTATATTGAAGATATCCACTTCCATCAGAATACATCCTCATATAGTATCATTGTTGAAGTGTATAATGATCTCCTAGTTCTGCTCATTTCACTCAGCATCAGTTCATGTAAGTCTCTCCAAACCTCTCTGTATTCATCCTGCTGGTCATTTCTTACAGAACAATAATATTCCATAACATTCATTAACCATAATTTACCCAACCATTCTCCAATTGATGGACATCCATTCATCTTCCAGTTTCTAGCCACTACAAAAAGGGCTGCCACAAACATTTTGGCACATACAGGTCCCTTTCCCTTCTTTAGTATTTCCTTGGAATATAAGCCCAGTAGTAGCACTGCTGGGTCAAAGGGTATGCACATTTTGATAACTTTTTGGGCATAATTCCAGATTGCTCTCCAGAATGGTTGGATTCTTTCACAACTCCACCAACAATGCATCAGTGTCCCAGTTTTCCCACAGCCCCTCCAACATTCATCATTATTTTTTCCTGTCATCTTAGCCAATCTGACAGGTGTGTAGTGGTATCTTAGAGTTGTCTTAATTTGCATTTCTCTGATCAATAGTGATTTTGAACACTCTTTCATATGAGTGGATATAATTTCAATATCATCATCTGAGAATTGTCTGTTCATATTCTTTGACCATTTATCAATTGGAGAATGGTTTGATTTCTTATAAATTAAAGTCACTTCTCTATATATTTTGGAGATGAGGCCTTTATCAGAACCTTTAACTGTAAAAATATTTTCCCATTTTGTTACTTCCCTTCTAATCTTGTTTGCATTAGTTTTGTTTGTTCAAAAACTTTTTAATTTGATGTAATCAAAATTTTCTATTTTGTGATCAATAATTGTTAGGTTCTTACTAAGTACTAATGAGATAATGAGATATTGGGTTTTTACTAAGTGCTAAGGTACTTAACAATTTTCTAGTTCCGGCCTTTCCTGGGAGTTTGACTTGTGAATTCCTGGGGAAGAGCTTGCATGCTTAGGAGGAGCAAGTTCATTGATTGAAGTACTTCTTCCCAGAAGCCCTTGCATTATCCCACGCCCATTCTCTGGGAGGATAAAGAGGGCAGCTGTGGAGGAAAAAGTCACTCTCTGCTCTAGACCAGACTTGAGGCAGCCCTTTGTTAAGTACCAACTTAGCACTTAGTAAAAACCTAGTATCTCATTATCTCATTAGCACTTAGTAAGAACCTAACAAATAATGATCTCTAGTTCTCCTATGGACACAAATTCTTTCCTCTTCCACAAGTCTGAGAGGTAAACTATCCTATGTTCCTCTAATTTATTTATGATCTTGTTCTTTATGCCTAAATCTTGGCCCCATTTGGCTCTTATCTTAGTGGATTCATGATTTAGACATAAAGAATGACACTCTAAGCAAATTAGGAGAACAAGGGATAGTGTACCTCTCAGATCTGTGGAGAAGAAAGGAATTTATGGTCAAAAAAGAACTAAAGAACATTATGAAATACAAAATGGATAATTATGATTATATTAAAAGGGTTTTTGTACAAACAAAATGAATACAGCAGAGATTAGAATACTCTAAATCACTGTTAACTAGAGAAATACAATTTGAGATATCTCTGAGGTACCACCACATACCTCTCAGTTTGGCTAAGATAGCAGCAAAAGATAATGATAAATGTTGGAGGGGATGTTGATGAAGTTATGAACTGATTCAACCATTCTAGAGAGAAGTTTAGAACTTATAGACCCAAGAGTGTCTCTACTGGGTCTAAAAGAACCAATCAGCAGGATGATTTCAGAAAGGTTTGGAGAGACTTACATGAATTGATGCTAAGTGAAGTAAGTAGAACCAAGAGAACATTAACATTGTACATAGCAACAATAAAATTATGTAATGATCAATTCTGATGGACGTGGTTCTTGAGGTGATTCAGGCCCGTTCCAATAGACTTGTGATAGAGAGAACCATCTGCATCTAGAGAAAGGGGACTGATTGTGGATCATAACAGTATTTTCACCTTTTTTGTTGTTGTTTGCTTGCTTGTTTTTTTCTTTCTCATTTTCCTCCCTTTTGATCTGATTTTTCTCTTGCAGCATGTTAAATGTAGAAACATGTTTAGGAGAATGGCACATGCTTAACCTATGTTGGATTATTTGTCTAGGGCAGGGAGACAGGAAGAGAGAGAGAAAAATTTAGAACACAAGATTTTGCAAGGGTGAATGATGAATTATTTTTATATGTATCTTGAAAAATAAAAAGCTATTAAAAAAGAACTGAAGTCTCCATGACACTTTGAATTTCTTTTGTCTAAATTAGACTTAAGTGATTCTTCAAATTACTATGACTGGTGATATGGAAAGTAGGTGTAGAATGTGTTAGGCTTCTGCTATAGGGAGTTATGACTTTTTTTTGCTTATTTTTAATACACATTGTTTTATGAATTATGTTGGGAGAGAAAAATCAGAGCAAACAGGAAAAACCATGAGAGAGATAAAAAATAGAGAAAAAAGAAGTGAACATAGATGTATTGATTTACATTCAATCTCCTTAGTTGTTTTTCTGTTTGTAGATGACATTTTCTGTCCAAAGTCAATTGGGATTACTTTGGATCAGTGTACTGAGAAGAACCAAGACTTTCATAGTTGATCATTGCACATTCTTACTGTTATTGTGTACAATGGATTCCTACTTCTGCTTGTTTCACTCGATATCAGTTCATATAAATCTTTCCAGGCCTTTCTAAAATCAGCTTCTTCATTAATTTTTATAGAACAATAATATTTAATTACATTCATATACCATAACTTATTTAGCCATTCTCCATTTGATCGGCATCCACTCAGTTTCCAGTTTCTTGCCACTACAAAAAGGGCTCCACAAACATTTCAGCACATGTGGATCCTTTTTCCTCCTTTATAATATCTTTGGGATATAAGCTCAGTAATGGCACTACTGGGTCAAAAGGTATATACAATTTGATAACTTCTTGGGCATAATTCCAGATTACTCTCCAGAATGGATGGATCAGTTTACAGGAGTTAGGACATTCCTGTATGTTCTTTGTATTCTTTGTACCTTTTGTATGTGAATCCTTTGTTTTGCATTCTTTGTACCAGTATGTGAATCTTTTCTTCCTCTCCCTGCTGTACTCTATACTTGACTAGATTAGGAGCCATGTTTTATCTTTCATATTTCCTGTCTGGCGCCTACCTAATACCTATTTTAAACATAGGTGCTATGTAAGTTTGCTGAAGGAGAGAGCTCTCTACATTCTCAACAGTTGTATCATGGCTTATGCCCACTCCCAGGAATCATGGGGGCTGACTCAGGCCTCGAATTCGCCTTTGCAGAGCCAAGTCACCCAGGGCATCCTGCCTTGTTTCAGCATCAGAGTTGGACTGCTGGCATTTCTGGTTCGAGTGTCTTCGCCAGGAATGTACCACAGTCTCCTTACTAAGATAAGGAATAGCTAGCCAATTAAAAGACTTGTTAGACATGATTTCAGTGGCAAAATCATCTTGACCATGAAAGATTGTTGCTAAGTTGGATAGAGAAAGGAATGATGATGCAACTTTTAGAGGCCTATTTATTTTGGTACTTTTTGTTATGTTTCACCCCAAACCATACAGGATTCATCTGACATGTTACAGGGAGAGTAGCTCTTATTTAAATCTGTGTTTTTATTGGAGGCATAGAAATGGTAGGTAAATTGTATAGCTGATCATCCCTGAGTTTGTGGTTTAAAAGAACATGGTAGCCAAATGAAGAGGAATTTTTGACATAGATTCTTAGGCCAACCAGAATTTTGTGTGATATTAAAGACTACATGCTAATAATAATAATAATAATAAAGTCTGTTTTAGTAAATTTTAGGGTGTGTTTTATGGTAGGTTTGTTTTGTATACTGTTTTAAGAAAAAGGGTACTCTGTGAATTTTCCTGGCTCGCTAGATGAATCTTTGTTTGACTAACATTTCTAGGTGGTTCCTTTGGATATAGGTTGAAAATCGTTAACTAGTTTGTTGCTACAAATTCAAAAAGTAATTGTTAAATTACTATTTCCCTCCTTGAACTTATAGAATTCAAAGATCATGGAATTGTTGGAGACAGTACCCAGCTGTATTGCAGTATTAGAAGACACTGCAGAAACAGATGATAAAAGGCATGCTGCTGTTAAGATCAGGAAAAAATGTAAGAATTTTTCCCTTAGATATGTAACTATATAAAACTCTTTCCTGTCTTTCCTGTGTAAATGTGAAAGTGTATCTGAAATATAATTACAAAGGGCAGGTGGGAGTTGCAGGGAAGCTCCTACTAGTTGAAGAGATTTTTTATGGAGACAGTGAGAGATAGACCAATCGATAGTCATGTAGTGTGTTTTACAGCTCACCAAGCACTTTCCTATCTTTATTTTATTTATTCTTTATAACAATCCTGTGAGGTAGGTAGTGTAATACTGTTGTTTTACAGATAAAGAAGCTGAGGGTCAGAGAATGGAAGTGACTTGATTATAGTCACATAGGTATTAAGTGAAAGAGATGAGGATTCAAATCCAAAATCCAGAGGTCTTTTTATATCTCTTGAATATATTCACCCACCTAAATTTAATATTCTCCAAGAAACAAAATTTGAGGTTTTATTTTATGTATATATATATATATATATATATATATATATATATATATATATATATATATATATATATATATATATATTTTAAATGAAGATAAATAGTCCAAGTGCTGAGTAACTGTTTGCCCCTAATTAGGAAGCTTTTTAGTTATATTAGTAGTAAGCACTGAATGTTAATGAGATGTATCAACTTGGCTTGAGCCTAAATAAAGCTTCATGTTTCTTAAGCTAATGAGGGAAATAGTTTCTATTAATATTTATTACAAAACTACAAACTGCTTCATGGGATTTCTCTCAGATTGTGCCAGGTGTACACATATATTTGCTGCCTGGGCAAATACCACCTAAAGGATTTTTGAATAATCATGCTAAGTAGCAAATTGCTTCATCTTCATGGAAAAGGGGACAAAATAGAGGAAGATGAAGGATTTTTGTTTTTAATATACAAATCAGTCATCAGCATCAGATTCCAGAATGAAAGATTTTTCTTTATACTTGATTTTTTTTCTTAGTAATAGAAAAATTTATAAAGTGTACCTATCAGTTGTTGGGTTTTATGCAATAACAAAAAGTGCAGGTAGGGCAACTATGTGGTGCAATAGTCAGAAAGACCTGAGTTCAAATGCAGCCTCAGATTTTTTTCAACTTTATGATCCTAGATAAATACTTAACCTCTTGTCTGTCAGTGTCTTATTTGTAAAATGGGAATAATAGTAGCACCAACCAAAGCATAATCCCTGGAACATAGTAAGTGCTATATAAATGTCGGCTATTAATGTTCTGATTAACAGTGATTATATCTCTAGAGATTTTTATCATAATTAGACATTTTATAGCAATTTACATCATAGTTTGAGAAGTTATTTCAGCTAATGTCACATATTTTGGTTCTTATTTTATAAACAAACTTATGAAATCAGAATTCAGTACCAACTTGCAGATTGCCTTTTAGATTTAAGCTGTCCTACTTTTTACTAAATTGCATATCTGCCTTATGGGCCTAAGATGATACAAAGTGCCCTCTGAGTTGGCCTAAAAAAATATAAACAATAGGCAAAGCAATTACAAAGAAATAAGTGAAATTCATTATAATAAATAATCAAAACTTAAAGATAGTATTAGTTATAATTTTAAAAAATATTACTAAAACATCATTTGACCTTAGCAATATTCAGATAGTTCATTTTTTATATTACAGTGAATTTTATATTTTATATTACAGTGAATTCAAGGACACATGAACCATCAGATGATACTTTAAGCAGAAGATTTCAATTTGTCCATTCAGTTAATCAGTTTAAGTAAGTTTTTTTTTTTATTCTATTTAGTATTAGTTTTTTTTTGTTGTAAAATTTTACATTTTATTTGAAGCTGGAAAGATGCAATTTAAACCATTTTATTAAAAATATACAATTTTTATTCATTTAAATGCTGCCATCTTGTGGTGATCTCATGTTGTTTCATATGGCTCTTTGATGTGCTAATACTTTTATAACCTTATTGTACCTATTATAATAGAGCAAAAACTTTACGGGAAACCATAACAAGAGACAGAACTGTTCCCAATTTTGATGATGACTTACTGAATCAGGTCAGTTTTCAAACTTAATCATTGTTTAACTAATGTTTAAAATCAAGCGGAGTGAGGAACTTATGTATTTATCAACCTAAAGTGTCATAATCATACTCTCTTAATTCAGTAGTAATGCTTATTTACCTTTCCTGTACATTTAGCATTTGTTTATTATGCTGTCACTACAAGAAAGAATTATCAATTTTATAGCAAAAATTAGCATTTTTAGTGATACGATTAACAGAATTTGCACTTTGGTATTTTTTATTATTCTTTCAAAATATTTTTTAGTTGGAGGTGTGTAAAACTGAGGAAAAACATAAAAGTACTATTATTATATTAGACATGTGGGAAAGTCATACCTGGTAAATGAAATGGATATGACCTTGGAAATTTTAAATTGATTACTATGTACAAATGTTATCTACTTTATAAATTAATAAATCTGAAAAGGGGGGAAAAACACCTTGCAAATCAATCTGTTGATTGGCTGTTCTATTAGCCATGGCAAACATTTAGTTGAGTTGTATATGTAGCTAAGAATTCTTTCTTTCTTTCTTTTTTTGGTTATTATTATAGCTTTTTATTGACAAAACATATACATGGGTAATTTTTCAACATTGACCCTTGCAAACACTTCTTTTCCAACTTTTCCCCTCCTTCCCTCCTCCCCTCCTCCAGATGGCAGGCAGTTCCATACATGTTAAACATGTAACTAAGATTTCTTAATACCATGAGTTAAATGTTTGGATTTGAATACTATGACCCAATCTACAGAAAACAGAAATGTGAGATTGTTAATCACTATTTTTGTTCTAGAGATTGGGCTTTTGGCAATGAGAATTAGAATGGATATTTGTGCCATGAATTTTACTAATATTAAATAGAAATTTCAATCCTATTTTAGTCCATTCCTATTTGTGATTACTAAGACACTAAGAAAATGGGCAAGATCCCTCCTTTTTACCAATAAACTTTACTCACGGAGATGGTGTTTGAGGGCAAATAAGTTCACAGACATAGTAGTGAAAATCTCAGAAGACATTCTTGGTAGTGACACTGAAGGAACCTCTTTTAGTGGCCTTTACCATTTTTTTACTCTTTCCCCAGCCAGCAGTTCTGAGCAGTATTAAGGTCAAGTTAGAAGATGACCAACTAGAGCAGAGCAAATCTGAGACTACTGATGAAGAAAACAAAAGTAGCCCTGTGATGGACACAATGAGACAGACTGCTCATAGAACTAAGCGGATGCAGCGGAGGCATACTGTCAATGAAGCAGTAGTATCACAGGACCCAGAGACTGCTCATAATAGTGACTTATCAACTCCTCAAGAGCCAAGTATTTTACCATCTGAAGACTCTTAGCAGTAACAAAGTTCATTTGCTGCCAAAAAGTAAAGAATTAGCAAGATTATGTTGCTGATATTTAAATTAAGGCTTAGGACCTCACTTTTGCAACCAGCTTAGAAGAGTAATAAGCCTTTAGCAAAAAGTTGTTGCAGGGTTTGTACTTTAGAGCTGGAGACTATTTTTTGAATGTTTTCCTTGTTACTGCTGTGTAGCAGACTGACCTAGGAAAAGATTAATGTAAAGAATGTAGCCAAAAATTTCCCTCTCCTTTGGCTTCTCTTGAAGTTAAAGCACTTGAAAAGAAAAGACAGAAAAAAGCAATGGTTTCAGAATCACTAAGGCCTGGGTTTAAGTATTTGTGCCCTTTGGTTAAAGTGCGAAATTCTGATGACCTTTTCTACTGAAAGGTTTTGAGCCACTGTAGTATTTTAAGTATAAAGTAGCAAACTTTATAAGTTCAATTTCTCTATGCTGCTGCAATAAGCTGAATAAAACAGTTAATCTTCATGATACTGTGAAGATGCTGTACAGAAAAATAACATTTAAATGAAGAAAGCAAAATTTAAAAAACAACACTCCTTTGCAAAGCAACACAAGGATAACCAAATCACAATTAAATGCATTTATTTTTAGTAAAGATATGTTGTTTGTCCTGCAAAATATATATGAAAAAAGCTGGTGTAGTACTTTTACTAGCAAAATATACAGATAATTTGGTCCTGTGTACCTATAGCAGTGAGAACTTGAACATTCATGGAAGTTCTTCTCTTAGTTAAGATATTCTTCCTTAAATACCTTACTTCAAGGATGGCCACCAAATTAGAGATGAGATTGGGCACATCTTTCCTAACAGACAGGTTTTTGATTAAACTGCTGTGAACATGTTACAAACCAGGTTAATGTGATTTTGATTTAAGAAATCATTGCCATATTCACATTTGTTCCTTTTATAAATTTCTAAAGAAAAGATTGGTTTTATTTTTTAATGTATGCTATTGATAACTTGTCTAAGGCCCCAAACTTTCGGGATTGTCTGGAGTATGTTTTCAAATACCTTTTTACTATAGAAAAATGGCTTGTGCATGTTATTGGAAACACTTGTGTGCTTGTAGAAGGGAGGGATTTATGTATATTTTTCTAAAAAAATAATTTATGATTTCTTCTAATTTTCTAATGTGCCTTGGATATGTGCCAAATGATGGAAAAGAAACAGTAAAATTTATGATTGTTGAAAATATCTAAATCTCATTTTTGTTATCACTATTTGGGATAGGTGTCTAGAGCTATTT
This sequence comes from Sminthopsis crassicaudata, assembly GCF_048593235.1. Classification (NCBI taxonomy): domain Eukaryota; kingdom Metazoa; phylum Chordata; class Mammalia; order Dasyuromorphia; family Dasyuridae; genus Sminthopsis; species Sminthopsis crassicaudata. The sequence goes on from NC_133618.1 coordinate 474,992,424, forward strand.
TAACCACCTTCATCTAAACATGGTATTTTCTTGAGGAGATAGTTAAAATGAACTTCAATAGTAGGAATCCACTGAGTTCCATTGAATGCTTCATACTTAAATCCAAGTGGAATACTGATTCAGTAATTGGTTTTAACTGAAAAACTGTCTGGAAAGAGCTGTCTTTCTGCAGTAAGCAGGAGAGCCTATTTCTCTTTCTTTCTCTCTCTCTCTCTCTCTCTCTCTCTCTCTCTCTCTCTTCTCTCTCTCTTTCTCTCTCTCTCTTTCTCTTTCTCTCTCTCTTCTCTCTCTCTCTCTCTCTCTCTTTTCTCTCTTTTCTCTCTCTCTCTCTTCTCTCTCTCTCTTTCTCTCTCTCTTTCTCTCTCTCTCATCTCTCTGTCTCTCTCTGTCTCTCATACACACACACACACACACACACACACACACACACACACACACACACACACACACACACGACTGGGATTAAATTAATAAGGATTTACTATTGTGAGGCGCTGTGCTAAACACACATTTGATGATACAAAATAAGGAAAAAAATAGTCACTGCCCTTGGAGAGTTCACAGTCTACATGGGGATATAAGACTGGATAAATTGGCATTAATTAACAGAAAAAAGGCATTCATGTTAAAGGGGACTAGTGAAAGGTAGGACTTTAGCTGAGCCTTCCAGGAAGCCAGAAGAGAGATGAAGAGCATTTTAGAGAGGGGGGAATACTGGGGAGAAGGCAAGGCAGCCAGTATTGTTGGATGTAAAAGGGAATAAGGTGCAAGAAGCCTGGGAAGAAGAGGCCAAGTTGTATTGGATCCTAGAGGGAATAGAAGCACTGGTGTTTAACATGTAGTAGGGTGATGTGGTCAGACCTACAATTTAAGAGACACTTTGGTAGCTGAATGGAGGAAGTATGGGGAGCAATGAGGCCGGGAGACCCGTTAGAAGACTATTGTAGGAGGCAGACAGGATGGTGGAAGAGAAGGTAGTGTATATTTGACTGAAATGCTTCCAAACAGTGCTAGAAAATGCACCAGAAGGAATCCTGGTCAGGAAATCCAAGAAAAAGCATTACAGGAAGTCATTTTTCCTGCCCAAGTTGGCATTGGAAGATAGAAAGGTCCAAATCGCTCTCCAGAATGGCTGGATCAGTTCACAGTTCCACCAACAATGTATCAGTGTCCCTAATTCATCATTATTTTTTCCTATCATCTTGGCCAATCTGACAGGTGTGTAGTGGTATCTCAGAGTTGTCTTAATTTGCATTTCTCTGATCAATAGTGATTTTCACATGACTAGAAATGGTTTCAATTTCTTCATCTGAAAATTGTCCATTCATATTCTTTGAGTATCATCTAGAAAATGGTTTGAATTCTTATAAATCTGAGTCAACTCTCTATATAAAGGCTTTTATCAGAACCCTGGAAAGTAAGAAGTAAAAAATATTTTCCCAATTTATTGCTTCCTTTCTAATCTTGTCTGCATTGGTTTTGTTTGTATAATTTTTTTTTTTAAACTTAATAGAATCAAAATTATCCATCTTGCATTCCCATAGTGTACTTTAGTTCTTTGGCCACAAATTCTGAAGGCTGGATTTTAATTGGGATTTAAAGGGAGCCAGGAAGAGTCAATAGTCTCAGTGGAGGAGGGAAAGTATCCAGGGGACAGCTAGAGAAATATTGGCTCTCTTGGTCCTCATATACCTGGGACCAAGAGATGTAGTATCTTGTCTGTGGAACAGCCAGGACAGTCACTAGATCAGAGTATGTGTTGAAAAAAGATAGGGGGGGAGGGGGCTAGGTAACAAAGGGCTTAAAATGCCAAATAATGCATTTTGTATTTAACCTTGGTGGTAGTAGGAACTTTTGGGGTTTATTAAGTGGAAGGGTGAGATGAATGACATGATTGAACCTGTACTTTAGGAAAATCACTTTAGTGACTGAATGAAGGTTGGATTGGAGTGGGGAGAGACTTGAGGCAGGCAGACCTGCCAGTGGGTTATTGCAGTTGTCTAGTGAGGTGAGGAGAGTGCACCAGAGTGGTGGGGCAATGTCAGAGGAAAAAGGGATTACATTGGGATGAGATTGACAGGCTTTGGCAACAGCTTTAGTGTGTATGTGTATGACCCTCCAATATAGTTAACCCCTCTTTTTTTGTCCTTACATTCTTTTGGGTCTCAGTTCACTTGGGTCTTTTAGTACTCTTGGCACATGATAGGATATATACTATTTGTTTTTATTCATTCTTTATTACTAGCATTCATCTTTTGTATTTGTAAAAAGACATTTGAAACTAGGGATTTGCTTTAGATGCTTCCCGAGGGCCTTTTTCTTAGTCATTGCTGGAAGGATTCTTGCCAGTCCTAATGAAGCAATCTTAAACCTAGAGGATGGTCAATTATCTATCTGAGAGCCAGTGTAGCTTCAAGAAATGGAGACGGTGTTTGCTGCTTACCAGTGAGAGGTCTGTATATAACATTCATCTGTCTAATTAAAGTCTTCAAAATGGGCATTTGTGAGGACTTGTAGAAAATCATGGCAAAACTTGGTTGCCCAGAGAAGTTCATTAGTATTGTACATCAACTTACTTAATGACTGCTTGTTTGCCCAGGTTCTGGATAACGGACCATGTTCCAGTGGTTTTCCTTTCACTAGTGGAGTGAAGCAGAGCTCTGTGTGTTCGTTCCTGTGCTTTCTAGGGTGATATTTTCAGCAATGTTGTTCAACCAGGATGAAAACATCAAGGTCAGTTACTGAACAATCAATTATTTAACTTGAAAAGGCTATAAGCCAAGACTGAAGCGGAGGGAGAGTAGGCACGTGGCTGATGACTGTGCATTTCAACGTAGCCTCTGGGGCTATGACTAAGTATGATCAATTCTCCACGTTTGTGCTAATTGTGGCTCAACAACTACAACAGAAGTTCTGCACTAGGCAGCACCGGTCTGTCTGTGGAACTCCTGGTTCCAGCAAATGAAGCAACTTTGAATGTTGTTTACTTACCTTGGCAATATACTTTCCAGAAATACTTACCTTGGCAATATACTTTCCAGGGATGTATACATAAATGTGCGCTCATTGTCAGAGCTAGCTCAGTGTTTGGGAGGCTCTGAAGAAAAGTGGGGAAGAAAAAAGGATTGGATTGGATACCAAATGGAAGGTGTGTAGAGCCATCGTGCTGACCTCAATATACCTAGGAAACCTCATCAGTCTACTAGTCCCTGCCAGGAAATGTTTCCATTGGAATTATCTCAGGAAAATTTTGAATGTTACCTGGCAAGATAAGATACTAGAAGTTGCAGTCTTTTTTTGAGCTGAACACAAAAACATTCTAACTCTCTTGGGCTAGTCATGTTGTCTGAATGCCGAATGTTTGCCTAAAGAGGAGAACTCACCCAAGGCAAGCACTCACAAGTAAGTCAGGAGGGACACAAGTACACGCTGTCTCCGAAAGAACTCTGGAATTGATTGTGAGTCAGGAGAGACCCTGGCATAGGCTGCCCATTCTGGCCTGCCTGCATCAAAGAAAGCACTGTGCTGTAGAAGCAAGGTAGGATTGTGGTACTTCAAAATCAGTGTGATGGGCATAGAGATATCCCTGCATATGTGCATGTGGACTATTTGGGGACTTGTGCTAGAGCTGTCCATACCCCGCACCTTGACCCCCAACATAGTGATGTCACTTTGGCCCTCTCCAGCAGACATCGACCAAATTAAATCTCTCCTAAGTTATTGACTCCTCCTGGGTTGTGTCAGGCTTATTGGATCTGCTAAGTTTTCCTCCTTGATCTCTTTTCAGTTTTAAGCCATTGTTCTCAGATTCTAGAAAAAGGTTGTTGTTTTTTTTAATCAGCATTGTAAAATGTGCTCCATTGTAGATCACAAGCCTCTCATGCCTGCATTTTAAGCTGTGATCCATTTTAGAAATCCAAATCCTGCACTCAGTCATCATCTTCCTAGGCAGCTATTAATGTTTCTAAATATATCAACTGGTAGTATTAGTGAAAATAGTCTGGGCCCTTACAGCCTTTAAATTTTTCATCAGGGTTTTGTAGCTGTGGGCAATAATTTCAGAGTTCCTTTTAGAAGCATCTTTTTCCCCCAATATAGATTGTCAGCATTGGTACTCAGACTTGCCTAAATGTCAGAATACTATCTGGATATTTACCTAGGATGATAGTAAGACAAGTTTGTCACTTTGAAAAAGTGCTACATTGGTACCCCTAGAGCATAAAATCACGAAATACTTTTATCTTCTGTTGACCATTTCTGGATGATTTCTTATTTGAAAATACTTGTAGAATAAAACCACTGTTTCTTAGAAACATGCTGTTGCTCCCAGAGATTATCCACCTATCTCGGATGCAGGAACTTAATTCTTACCTCTTAAAACATTCAATGGTCTTCCCCTTCTTTCTTCTATGCCATATTTTTCCAATGTGATACAGGCAAAGATTCCTCCCTATCTCTTTATGTATTTTTGTTTGTTTCCTTCTCAGAGTACTTCTGTTATTCTTTCATGAAACACTTCACTCAAAGAACAGAAAAGTATACAGGATTAGAGGTTACTTGGTAGAGGCGGAAACAAAATGCATCTTTAATTCAATTCATCTCAAAATTCCCTTGCTTTTTATACCTGGCTTAGGCAGTATCCAGTCTTTTGCATTTTGGAGGTATTACTCTAGAATGGCAAACAACCCATCTGCTAATTCTGTTGTTCTGAAAGTTAAGTTGCTGTGGGCTATTAAATAAATATAGGTGGTATAGTAGATGGAACACTGGGCCTGAAGTCAGGAAGACTTGAATTCAAATCAGGTCCCAGATATTTACTATGTGACCTTGGGCAAGTTACTAAACCCTTTGCCTTAGTATGGGGATAACAACACCTATTTCTTAGTGTTGTCTTGAGCATCAGATAATCAAAAATTTAGTGCAGTATCTGGCTTATAGTAAACACTATGCAAATGCTAGCTATTATTATTAAAAGATTTATGGTAATCATCACTGGGAACAAAGTAGGATTTTTTTTTTTAACACATTATGAAATCTATTTCAATGACTTCTTGCCATGTATTAGTAATTTTTATAGTTTTATAAGTTTCTGTAGGTTATATACTTTTATTACATGAAGATATAATTGACATGGATTTATAACCCAATGAAACAATGAACAGAGGCAGGAATTCCTGCAAGTCTTGATTAAATCATAGTGAATGCAGTTGCAGTTCTCACATGGATCCACTGCCCAGTGTTTTTTTCTGTCAAGTTTTGTTTGATCCTAAATTCTGGGCTAGGCTCAGAAGAAAGATGGAACCATTTGCAAGGAAGAGGCAAGGGAACTTGGGACTGTGAGAAGTCTTCTTTGTCCCAGACAAGATAACAATGAATAAAGATTTAGTATGCTAATCATTTCCTATAGCCACAAGATATTGAAGAATTATGTCCACTGTACCAGCTAAAGATAACCTTTTTGCAAAATGGAGAGTCTTTTTATTCTCCTATATAAACAGTGATTTATTCAACAAATATTAAATGCTAACTGAGTGGAGAGTAAGACATTGGAGAGAGATTAAGTTCAGATGAGTTGTGGTTTCTATCCTTATTTGAAGCACCTAATTTAATCCTCATAGCTACCTATGAGATAGATGCAGTTATCCTCATTTTACAGATAAGGAAACCAGCCAAGATGAAAGGATCTGCTCAGCATCACACATCTACTTGAGAAGATAACGTACACACATCACTAGAATATAACTTATACAACAGATATATTAAGAGAAATACACAACTAAGTATCACATAAGATCCAAAGGGGCAGATCTCTATCAATAGGAAAGGTATTATGGAAGAGAGGGCATTTTAGTTGCATTTATAGAAATTCAACAATCTGATTCCTTGGACTCCCTATGAAGCAAGTAGCTCTTCCCAAAGGAGGGAGTGGGAGTGGGGGGGAACGAACTACCAACCTCCCTCCCTCAGACTCCTGAATGGCTGCTCTGTGTCCATGGAAGTCTTAGGTCCCACTGAAGTGAGTCTGAGTTGGGGCTTTATTTCACCTCTTGTGTTTTATCTTTCCTAAATCTGAGTGAAGAGCTACTATGTGAGTCTGAAGTTTGGTGTTCCTCTGTTCTCTAGTTAGGCTGATTGATTGGAAAGGGAAAAAAGTTCTTATTAACTCTTTTAGTTCTGTTGAAGATGAGCATCAGCTGGAGGATAAGCCCAGTCCTTAGTCTAGCTTGCCTGAAGACAGAGAGTGCAATGCTGAAGTAAAATGGAAAATGCTTATTGATCAGCAGTCCCACAGATTGCTTCATGTTTATGTGGATTTAAGTGTCAACTTTCTGGCAGAGTTTAAATTGCTGTTGCTGCTTCCATTCAAATTTCCCCCCCCCCCCCCCCCATTTGTGCTTGTTTCTATTTTATGTTTAACATTCTTCTGTGTGTAGGAAATACCTGACCTGTACCTGAATGAAAAAAAAAATTTCAAAAGGCATGGGGAAAAGAAGGTACGAAGACATGGGAACATAGGGCTTATTGAAGGGTAGGCAACCTGCTTACTGTGGATCAGGAGCAGCAGCAGAGAGACGGTATGTCATGGGGCTCAGACAGTCTTAGTGTGAGAGTGCTAAGTAGCAGAAAGAAGGGCTGGGCAGTCACGCCAGGCTGAGGCTGGGGCTGGGCCGACAGGGCCCCAGGTGAGGGAGAGAGGTGGGATTATCACACCTGTGTGGTGAGGTACTAGCCATGGGGCCGGGGTGGGAGGAGCAACGGTATGAGGAAAAGTGGTCACAGACTTGGGGCTCATTCAGTCCCAATCTTTTACAGATGAGGGGAGAGGGCTCCCAGTGCTGAGGTGGCTCTGACCAAGGTCCTGTGGGTGGAAGAAGCTGAGCAGGCCCTGATCCCCAGCACCAGATCAGAGCAGGACCCTTCTCTTTGCTGGGGTAGGACTGAAAAGGACTGGCAAATGACTGGAGAGGGAAAGGAGAGGGAGCACTCCAGAGATCTGGGCAGAGCAGGTAGGGGAGGAACAGCTGGGTAATACTGCCAACATTCACCACCAGGAGAGTGCGGCTATGGGCAGATGTCTGAAGAAAACTATCAGGGAATGGGGAATGAAGATGTCTCAAATAAAATCAATCTCTACTTTTGACTTTATTTAAAATGAGGCAGCTGGGGACCACAGTAAGAAAGCCTTGCCAGGAATCCTACCTGGTCACTGACTGGCGATGTGATTCTGGGTGGGTCATTTAAACTGGTCCTTTATCTGTAAAATGGAAGTAATAGCACCAACCCTCCCTGGCTTCTTGTGACAGATCAAATGAGTTAACAGATGCAAAGAGCTTTGCCAATATTAAAAGTGTTATAGCTATACTAGCCACTTTTTTTTTCCTGAGGCAATTGGGGCTAAGTGACTTGTCCAAGGTCACACAGCTAGGAAATGTTAAATGTCTGAGGTCAGATTTGAACTCAGAGCACCAGCCCTGAAGTTAGGAGAACTTATCTACTGAGCTACTTAGCTGCCTCCCACTAATAATTTTTACTTCTGTTGTAATTATCAGACCAAAAGGATATAAGAAACAAACGAAACCAAAAAACAACTAAATCTTAGATCTAATAGTCATCCCCCTGATCCTTTACAAATCCTTGCCCGAACATTTTCAGGTTCAGTTCCTGTCCTGTTTTATCTTTTAGAGTCTAGGGATAGCCTGTGAGATTCGGGGCCTATGTTAACCAGTGTTATTTTACCCATATTGCTTTTATTATTATTATTTTTAATCAGGAGCATGCATGAGTTTTAAAATCATACCAGTTTTTTCCCCCTACTTGGAGCTCCAACCAGATTTTAAAATACTTAAAAAAGCAGGGGGGGGGGTCTCTTTGCTGAATTTTGAGCTGTTGTTCCATTTGGGCACCTATAGATCCAGGACTTCTCGCCTTTGTCCTATTTCCAAGTCTCCCAGATATCTCTACCTAGATGTCAATAGAGGAACCTCAAACTCATCCTTCCTCCTAAACCAAACCCTTTTCCTAATTCCCAATTTTGTGAAGGCAATACCATTCTTTAGTTTCCCAGGCTTATGACTCGGATATAACGTTATCTCCAATTCTGTCTCCTCTCCATTCCATTATCTGCACTGACACTACAACCACCCTAGTTCAGCATCTTACTACCTTCTCCCATCTGGACTATTTCAACAGTTTTCTAATTGGTCTTCACACAATCTCTTTTCCAATGTAAAATCCATACTGATACTCCTAAAGTCTAAGTCTGACCATGTCACTCCACTCAAGAAGTTTCAATGGCTTTTGATTGCTTCTAGCATGAAATCCCAGTTCTTCTTTGGCACCAGATTATAAACTGCTTTAAATGCCAATCTGACTTTTCAGCTAAGTGGTCTGCTTGCTTTTTTCTACATATTAATGTCCATCTCCTATCTTTCTACCTCTGTACAGGGTATCCCTTATTTCTGCCAATTAAAACTCCTAACTTCCTACAAGGATCACCTTCAATATGCAAGATGCTTTTTGTGATTCTTCTTTCAACTACCCTCCCATCCCAGTAATTTTCAATATATTTTGAATACATTTTGTATTTACTGAGATGTATACATGTTGCTATAAGACATCAGGAGAATGTCAGATTTCAGATTTGCTTTGTATTCTCATTATCAGCACTCAGCAGGTGCTTAATAAATGTTCACTGAATTGAGGGAATTTAAATATTGATGAATTAATGAATTATTGCAGGTAATTACTTTCAACATGCAAATACACTTTGGATCTGAACTATCCCCATGATCCTAGAGCACATCAAGCTGCTTAGAATAATCTTGTTTTTTTGAAAGGTGGGACATTCTGTGACCATCCAAGGCTCTCAGCATTTGACAGTGGAAGAGTCATGACTCAAACTCATCCAAAGGGTATGAGTTTGAATTTGTGCTAGTAGCAAGTTTTATGATTGCGAGCACATGGTAGGATCTTAACAGATAGTGAGATATGGATTAAAGGGTGACAAAATATGCCCAAAGTTTGGACTTTTTTGATTAAGAAGTGAAGGATTTTTGTTTCTAAACTACTTAGAATAGTGTCAAGAGAAAAGCCAACTTTAATACATTTATGATCATTTTCTAGGATTACTTTCAGCAATTTCCATTAAAATTAGCCTAATTTTGATAGTCTGTTACAGTAGAAATTTGATGAAGTTTTGTTATTTTGACTTAGGAGGGTTTGCATGAAAACAAAAAACTATTAGGTCAGTTTCAGTGAGGATATACAACTGAAGTTATTTTTATTTAAACCCTCAAAACTGGTCTCCCACCATGTTACCTTCAAGATCCTCAGTAATCCTTATTTAAATCACTGTCATTCTTAAATTTTCTTCAGGGGACAGGAGATTGTTTAAAGACTGTCAACAAAGTCACACAGTTGATTGCCACCAAGGTAAAGTGGTTATCCTGCAAAAAAGGGCATGCACAAACTCACTGAAAACAGCTTTTCAGTATTTCCATGTAAATGAGGAGTAAAGAATGCTTCAAAATTGAAGTTTGTGTTTGAGCTTTCTGACATGAGTCATTGTATTTTCTTATCACATTTAATCTATTGTCATTTTGTATGCTGTAATATCATATATGTTTTGCTATGCATCTAGTTGGGTATTTCAGTATTTTAGGAGTAAATTTGTTGTTGCATCTATTGCATGACTGCACCAGCCCCATCACTGAAATTCATCAGAATTAATAATGCCATACATGCTTAGGGAAGCCTTGGTGTGCCTGACACTCTGGGATACAAAGTCAAAAATGAAACAGTCTGTTACTGAAAAGACTTCCAAACTATAACTCATTTCAATCTTCTCAGGCTGTAGTTGTGTATATTACGAAAGCTAGGATGTGTCAAACTTTCTTTTCTGTTGTTGGTTCACAGGGAGACTTCAGCCAAATGATTCAGTTAGTTCACTGTAATTGAGCTACAGTTTTAAAAACTGAAGTCCAGAGTTACTAATCATTTTTATGGAATCAGTCCACAGAGGAGAAAATACATGATATTTAAAAAGATTATACCAGAAATTTTTGTTGTTGTTGATGATAGGATGGTTACATTAAAATCAGTCACAGCTAGGATTAGTTATAACCTAAGGGTTCTAAGGGAAAGATGATGTTCTTTCAACTTAATTTTACCATGAAAAAGAATCTTAATTCAAGGCTTTTTTTTCTTTATGAAAAGTCCAGATATAAATTAATATCATAGAACGCAACCAGATTTCAACCTTGACACCTAAACCTTAATTTGCACAATTTATGTAACTATAATGGTACTTTTTGTATGATGAGAAATCCAACAGCAATTTAAGCACAACTGATAGGAATTTTTTTTATGCAGGAATTAATAGTAGCACTAACCATCCCTGTTTTAAATATATACATGTCATACATTTTATACATAAATCTACATATTTAGTATCATCTGCAAGGAAAAAACATGGAAAAGTACATTGCATGCACAGTTTACTTGCTTTCAGAAACAATGTCCAGAAAAGCATATGTGTTTCAAATCCATTCAGATTAAATATATTGTTTCTGAAGACCATGACTATGAATGCTTTAATATTATTTGTTACTAAAGATGTGCTATTGCCATAATCCTTCTCCAGTTAAATGTCTCAAGTAGTGTTCATAATTTTAAAAGATATATGCTGCTGAAGACACTTGAAAGCACTAGTAAACAGTAAAGTCTTTTTACTATTCTCACAAAACCCAGCCTTCCAAAATCAGTTCCTGATAATACTATTAAAAAAAACATTGTCCAAATTGCTTTATTTTACATAAACAAGTCCTTTTTATTTGCCCCTCTTTCTCAAAATGTATACAGAAAGCAAAGTTACCATTTAATCAGATCTTCACTTCTGCCAAGTATTATCTTTTCCTAGAAATTTTTCAAGAAGTTTATGAGTCTTTAAACATTAAATTTCAATATTCATCTTCATCAGAATCCATTACTTTTCTTCTGTTGAACTGAAGAGGAAAGCATAATAGTATGTCATAATATGTCTGGACTATAATTAATGCTCTAAGAAACAAGAAAAATTTCCTAGATAATTTAATAGCAAAAGATTTGATTCTTCATTATTACTACTTAATTAGTAGCATGTAGTAAGCTACTAGTGGCAGGTAAGATGAAAACATTTGTGAATATTTTTACATATGAATGTTGGTCCTTTTGATGGGTCAGTTAACGGATTAATAATTATACAGAATATCAAAGAAAAATGTAATGAAAACCTTTATCAAATATTGTCCAACTAGTACCGCTATTTTTACTGATACTTTAAAAGTTAAGTATAAACATGCCAAAATCAAGTCAAAATTCTACATTTCATGAATTACTATCGCTAACCTTCCAATGTGCTGAGTCTCTGTGCACTTAGCTTAGTTACTCCTCAGGCAAAAAAAGTCATCTGGTTGGTAAGATATCCCACACTTTATGCTTTGCTAACATGCCACTGAGAAATTATCTCAAAACCTAATTATTTTGTGAAGATTGTAGCGAAAGGGATCAAACTGATATATGAGTGGTATTAGTCTTAGTAAAGAGATAAAATTTTTTAATACTTATTTTTTTTTTTTACAATATTCAGATTATTTCAAGAAAACTTACCTTAACTGTTATTTTCTTTTCTGTCTGCTGGCTTACTTTTTCAAGAATTTCTATCAATCCCTGCTCTGATACCTAGGGTAAGAGAAGTGAAATAAAAGTATTTATTTTTCCTTTATACATGCATTTTGAGACTTGGATATGTTTTTTCAAGATTATTAAATCAAAAGATACCCACCTGTAACGACACAAGCACTCTAAACTCTTTGTTTTTCATTCTTAAATTTGAAAATAATCGCACAACTTAAACTAAAACCCAGGTATGTCTATTGCCAATAAAGGATATCTTAAGAAGTGAAAGCCACATTAATGTGCTTATTAACTTACTTGAAAAAATGAAAAATATTGAGTGACCAATGGTCCAGGGAAATGACTATTTTGGATAAGGATTTTTATTTTGTTTTACCCATGAAGTTTCCATCAAAAAGCTTTTCTGGACTCCTTCTTAATGTTACTATCTTCCCTCTATTGATAATATCCAATTTGTTATGTAAACACCTTGTATATAGCTATTATAGAGGACAACTTTTTTTCCTAACCTTTCTTTGTATCATCAGTATTTAACAGAGTGCCTGGAACATAGTAAATAGTTAAGAAATGCTTTCTGACTGCCTAATCCTTTATGTAGTAAGACCATTCAGGAACCACTAGTCTTTTCTTTATTGTTTGTCTTTTGGTTATTGTTCTGGGCAATTAACTAGGCAATCCTCTATGACCCACTAACAGATAATCAATAAAAAAAATGAAGCCCTCTTATCTCACAAGCCAAAGATATTACATAATTAAAAAATAAAAAAAAAAATTCAGGCAGGTCAATAATTACATTTTTAAAAAGAAGAGATAGAAGATGAGATTTTTTCCTGCCTTTCTTTTGCACATTCCTGATAAAATACACTTCTATGGTCTAATGTAGTAGAGATTTAATTTTGGAGAATATGCTTCACTGACAGAAAGTAGAAACCAAGTGCTCACCTTTCCACTCAGCTGTCCATATCTTGCCATCTGTATGAGGTAGTTCTCTACTGCTTTAGCTTTTTCTGGCTTTACAAGTGCTAAATTACTTACTGAGATAAAAAAATAAACAAAAGACACAACACACATATATATGAAAACACAAACCCACCAAAACTTATATTCTCAAACTTTGATGTATCATTATTAAACAAATATCAGGAGATGTCATATATTCTCTTTAAGTGCAGAATTATCTTGATAATAAATTCCATATAAATAAAAATTATTATTTATCATTCATTAATTATAGCCACAAGAGTGTCTTATTGTGCTTAAGAAGGAAAAAAAAATACACTTTTTCCCACCCTGACTAAAGGAAACTTTGGGTTGGTGATACACACAAAATCCTCTTCAACTGTCACTTTTAGCCCAAATTAGGCTTCAGGTAATAATGACAAGATACAATTTCACTTGATCTCTTTGATTTAAGAGGTAATAATTTCTTTTATACTTCACTCAATACATATCTAAACTAGAAAACCTTATCTCGATAAGCAGAAGAAATATCTGGTACTTTCTCTTAAAACCAATTTAAGAACCTTGCATTAAGTCTATTGACTTCACATTCTTCTAACTAATAGTCTATTTCAAATGTACTTAAGATTAAATAAACATTTAACCTAGAGATAGCAATAGTAATTTCATTACCACTAGAGATGTCCTCTATTGGGTAACTTAAAACCAATATTATTTCAACAATGAAATTTCATTTAAAGAAAGTGAAGGTACTTACACCTGGCCCGCGCTGACTGATCCAGAACTTGAGCTAGAATATTGTTTCTCATCTCTGCTTCCCTGTAAAGAAAGTCTAATTAGACAAAGCAGAGAAGAGATGTAAAGGGAAAAACATTCTAGGCGAAAGGAAAAGTCAAAAAGGCACAGCCGTAGGAAAACGGTATATTTGGGAAAATACAAGAACATAATGAGGACGAAAAGATACTCTGAAGCCAGATGAGAGAAGACCTCAATGGTCAGGAATCTGTACTTGAATCTGTAAACAATAGGTAGTCAATGAAATGAAAGAGGAAATATCTTGTCCATTCTTGAATCCTGTCCCCTCCTCCCAATCCTAACCATAGACCGAGGGAATAATGCAAGCTTGACAGCTGTGACTAGTTCCTTTTTTGCTCAGGGCCTTGTAAATAAATAAATAGCAGTTATTTAATAAATAGTTACTAAATTAAATTAAGGGGGTACAGAAGCCCAGAGAGACTAATAAGGTAAGAGGTTATAAGGATCTGAATAAGGCAACAAGAATGGAAAGGAGAATGAAAAAGATGTAGCAGAAATGGAACTGAAAAAAGACTTGCTGAATGGATGTGAGAATCTAAGGAGGGACAAACACATGCAAAATAAAACAATTTACAAAGTAAGATAAATAACTATGCATTATAAAAGTCAAGGCTAAAAGAATGATGAAAAATGTTAATCATATAAAGCAAGATTTGGGAGTATTTTTGCTTAACCTCAAAAAGAAAAAATAGTCTCCCTTAAAAAAAAAAAAATCTGGAGCTTATTATATTTCTATTACTTGTTTTTTCCTGAAATTTAGCAGCCATTATAGTCACCACCATATATTTTAGCAGCCTCATTTCACATACTGGCTTTTCTGCCCTTACCTTATCATTCACCCAGATTGAGAATGAAGCTATAAATTCACTGTTTAAGGAAAAGGAAATAGATGTCTGGTAGGGATAGACTTTTTAGCTAGAATAATTTCCAATGACTAGTATATTGGTTCAAAATCAGCTATATTTCTAATATGATATTAATTTGAAAATTCCATCATTTGGGTCATGTTAAAATTGTACACAGTTGTTCTCTATATCCTTGGAGATTTTTGCTGAGAAGCTTGGCACCTCAGATTAGAAAAATCACATCAACTGTGGGATGATTTTTATATGTGATTTGTAATGTGAGTTGATTAGATGAGGTAATTAAAGTACTACTTTAAATCTGTACCTTCTTTCATAGTCCTGCTTGTTGGCCATTGCTGTTCCTTAAACATCCACAACATTTGAGGTTTATATTACATTCAGGAAGGGTGGGAAAATTTCTGTGGAGCTTGTACAGTTTCTAGATTGGGAATTAAATGAATCACAGAATAGCTAAAAGAGATCTTTTAGATAATCTGATTAAACCTTATTTTATAGAGGAAGAATACAATATACAGAGAAGTGAACTAACTTCTCCAGTGTAACAGAGGGAGTAGCAGACCCAGGACTAGGACCCTATTTTCTTGATTCTCAATTCAGCGTTCTTTTCACATTGTTTGACTTTAGTTGGCAAAATATTAAACGTCACAAGAAGTCAGGGCTCTGAGAATGGTAAAGGTAGAACTCAGCTGCTGGCACTGTTTCTTTTCAATCTCCCTAGAAAAGTATAAGCCATCCCCCGGAACACCAAGTAAACTATTCCTTTCTTGTCCCCACTGACATGAAGTGTTACAGTTAAAAGCAAGGAAATTAGGGACAGCTATTTCACTTGAGAGAAAACAAAGGAATACCAAGAAAATCCCTGAAATTGGTAGACAGCTCATATATATTAGAATTTCAAATTTTCATTTTAGCTAACTAAAGGAAAAGTCATTAAAAGTTCACAACTTAGTCATACCTGTGTTTTGCCTCCTGTTGTGCTGGGTCACCAGAAGAATCCTGCAAAGAAATTTCACTTTAGAATCAAAGAATTCGGAGCAATAAAAATGAATTAAAAGACTATTTGGCAAAAGGGACAGAGTGCTTGATTGAGAGGTGAGGATGGTCTTCAATGCTGCATTGGCTGTGGGGACATGGGCTGTGACTTAACCCCAGAGGGCCTGAATCAGATTAAAGTCTAACTGGGAAACGTTTAACACAATATATTTCTATTTGAGTCTGACACCACAGCCCTCTGCAATTCTTTAGACAGCTGTTTAGTTTAGTAAAAAGGCCATGGGTTTGAATCCTGTCTCTTCATTTATTGTCTGTGTGCCCCCAGGCAACTCCCTCTGGCGTCTAACTTCCCCCCAGCTTTTTTGGGGAAAAATTTTCTGGGGAAAAAATGGAGCACAGTTTATTTTTGACACAGCTCTGAAACAATTTTTCAAATGATTGACAAGGCAAGCATTTAAAATACAAGTAAAAAAGAACGCTTGGCTGCCAGTTACTGCCAGCTCCACCATCAGACTCAGACCACCACAGCCATCAGAACACCACAATCCCCAAACTGCACTAGAGTATTGCACGAAGTGCACAAGCATGAAGATCTGCGTTCTGATATTATAAGGGCAGGACACTAACTGTGCCCAAAACTGTTACTGGCCTGACCAAAAAACTTTAGGACTCAGAAAGTCAAAAACAAAACAAGTAATGATGATACGAACACAAATTTCATTGTATGTCATTCAGACTCATCTGCGAAGGGAACTGTGCCCACACAATAAGAAGACTGCAAGGCCGAAGGTTTTCAGCTGGCGCTCCAGCCCTAGGAACTTCTCCTAAGGAGACCGAGCCCGATACCTGAAGGGGGAGAGTGACTCACCCAAGGTCACAGACGCGGTGTCTGAGGTGAAGCTGAATGGAAGTCTTCTGACTCGCTATCCCCTGCCCTCATTTTTTTTTTAAGTTTTCACACTGGGCTGGAAACTCGGCAGCCTGCGGTCCTTCCGCTCCGAGCTGGCTCAGGACAGCCGAGTATCCCCAGCAGCAAGAAACGCGGGCGGGGACACCAGCTCTCGCCTCTAGATGGGCTACTTCTTAGTTACCATGACAGAAAAGCTCTACGCCCTAGATGTACACTAAACTAGGTGGCTAAACATTTTGAGGCCTCGAACGATTCGCCATCTCCCTTAGAATTCTACCTGTACTAAAGCCTAGGTCTAACAAATGAGGCTTTTTCCCCCGAGAGGCCGGCTTGCATTCCGAGCTTCCGAGGTCACAATGCAGGAACCTGACGCGGTACTTAAGGAACACCCGGCTTCACCCCCTTCCAAGGGACGCCCCCAATCTCAGAGAAACCGAAAGTGGGGGCCGGGGCCCTCCGCCCCCCGAGTCCGCGGCGGAGAAACTTATCGGACGCTCCGCTGAACGCCGCCGCAAACAATCCAACGTGGGATGAGACTCGGAGCAGGTGGGGAGGGTCCCGAGAGACCGAACTACAAGCCCGGGAAAGGAAAAAGGGGAGCAAGGAGACGCACAGCCCGGGGAGAAGCCCCGGAGAAAAGCCGGGGACGCGGGGGGTTGGGGGGGCCGGCCGCAGGAGCATCCCCCGGGCTCGGGGCAGCGGGGCCAGGGCGGGGCTGGCTCTCCCACGCCCTGAGGGACCAAAGCTTGGGCCTGTAGGGATGTGGAGGCCACTGTCCCGGTTGGGGGGCGGGGACGTCCCGGCCCCACGCGAGAGAAGGCGGGATACCCGGGCGATCCCACACCCGGCCTCGGACGGATCCCGGCTGGCACCGGGGAAGCCGCCCAGGAGACCGAGCGGCGCCCGGGCCTGAAGGGGCGGCCGAGGGGCCTCGGCGGGGCAGAAGGCAAAGGAAACCAAGGGACGGGCGGAGGCCGTTCTTACCCCATGCTTCGCCTGCAGTTCGGCCAGCCTCTGCTTCCGCAGGGCCTCCAAGTCATCGTCTGCCATGGCGAGACTAGCGGGGTGGAAGAAGAGCAGACTAAATAGCACCAAGGACTGAAGCCCCTCAACTCCACACGAGTTTCGCTACTGCGCATGCGCCCGCCCCAGACCTTGCCACTCCATCCCCGAGCCGTCTGCGCGCAGTCTGTAAGGGGAGGCAGGAGGAGGGCCGAATTATCGATTGCAGAGTACGGCAGGTGGCGTGTCTGTAGAAACGTAGGGAGATGTAGGGAGGTGTGAGGTCGCAGGGCGGGAAATTTGATCTTTTGGGAAGGCAAACTATTGAAACAGACCCCAGTATTTGGCTATTGTTAATCATCATCATCATCATCATCATCATCATCATCATCATCATCATCATCATCATCATCATCATCATCCTTAGGCACAAAATGTATTCCCTATCTCTGTCCTCCCCATCCCCCTCTCCCCGAGACAGCGCTGTAATGGAAATCACATTTATGTAATAAAAGACATTTTTATTCAGTACTTTAACGTTTGCAAAACGCTTTACACACACGGCCTCATTTTGTCATCACCACCGCCCTCTGAGGCGTTGCTCAGGTCTTACACACGGGAAGCGGCGTCACATCACTGGTCTAAGGTTCGGGATTGGGGGGGGAGGGGACTCCAGGTCCTGCTCCCGACACACCCTGACACACCGCTGGCCCTCTGGCCGCTGAAGGTTTGGCAAACTGTTGTTACATAGGCCGTCTTCTTTTGCTTCAAGAATTTTCTCCCACTTCCCCTCCTCCCCACTCCGAGCCGCCCACCTCAATTGTCGGATTAAGTCAGTCTCTTCCGTGCATTCCTCGGTGGAGGAAGATACCCTTCCTCATAGTCAATTGGATTGGCCTGAATCACCTCATTGCTGAAGCGTGGGGTGTGTGTTCTCTCATATCTGGTTGGCGGGGGGAAAGAGGGGGAGAGTTGAGGAACATTTTTTAAGCTTCCTTGTTCCCCTTCAGCGAGTAGCCTCTCTCCCGTTCAGGTCCGGGCTATGCCCGTTTACCCAGAGATCCCGCGGAGCCGCCCTCTGAAAGTGCCCAGGACATCTTCCTCCCCTCAGTCAGTTTATTGCCGGGTTCAGTCTTCTCTCCCCGCTCCAGCCCCCACACTGTGAACTCCAACATTTCCTCTCCACTGAACGGCCACCTCCTTCCCTCTCCTAGCACGCTGATCTATTTCGTCTCAACTCCGCAGAGAGGCGCGCGCTTTTGACTTTACAATGGCCATCACATCATCCATCCCCACGTGTAAAGGCCCCCGAAATTCCTCTTCTCTGACCGTACCTTTTATTGTTCCATTTCCCCTTTGTTTAAGAATCCCCACCCGGATCCTCATTTCCAGGGCGACTTCCCTGGCCTACCCCCAGATTCCTTCCTAAATGACCGTCTCTGCGCGGGCTCTTCCCCAGCCACCATCTCCCACCTCCTTCCTTGCCGATTACTTTGCTAGAGCATTCCTGGACCACTTCCACCGTCTACCTTGATGTCCCACTGACGCTGTGTTGGATAGAGCTGGAGAAAGTCTCCCAGCCAAGCTACGGTCAGGTTGTTCTCCGATCTCTCTGTATCCCAGCTAAGCATCCTATTCTTTCCTCATTTATTCGCTATCCACACGTTCTGAAGGAAGATGCTCCTCTTTCCTCAAACTGCCACAGCACTTGTTCCTTCGCCTTCTCACGCAAGGGTCTTGACTCAAATTCACACAAAATTAAAAAAATTGAGATCTGTTGCGGAGGTCTCCCCTGTTTTCCTTTTCTTTTCACATTACTCAGGTATCTCCCTCTATTATCTCCTCTCTTACTCTGGTCTCAAATCAAGAGAAGTCACTTCTCCTTGCCAGGGAAACTCTTTTACCTGAGACCGTTCTCTCATCCTTTCATGCTCTTCCAACAAGTTGTCTTCTTGGGCCTCCCATCCCCACTCCCATGTCCAATCTCCGCCCAGCCCTTGGCTCCCTCCCTTACTATCTACAAACAGGCCTATGTCCCCCTCATTCTTAAGACTCTCAGTCAATCCAACCATCCCGCCTGACTAGTGACTGACACCTCTGTGCCCTTCTGTGGGTAGGCAGCTTGTGAAAGCCATCCGTGTTTCATGATCTACCTTTCTTCTCATCCTCTTCTACACCCTTTGCAGTCTGGCTCCTTATCTCTTTTTGGAGTTGTTTGATCTCTCAGAAATCACCAGAGATCCTGAAATCACCTCTTCTCAGTCCTGATCTTCTTTGCCATCTCTGCAGCTCTTCCTGACCAGACCAATGTTACCTCTACATACCTCTTACACCCTAATTCCACGGGCCTGTTTGCAGTTCCTTGAACTCAATACTCCATCTGCCCTTTCCGTGCTTTTCTACTGCCTGTCCCTCCATGCGGGGATGCTTTGACCTTTCTGCCTCCACCCTTTAGTTTCCCTGGTTTTATTCAAAACTCCAAACTTTCAAGTGCCAGCTTTTGCTGTAGTCCTTCCCTATTCTTGTATGTGCAAGTTAATTGCATATTTTCCCCATTAAAATGTATATTCTTGGGACAGCCAGGTGGTGTAGTGCATAGAGCACCAGGCCTGAAGTCAGGAGGACCTGAGTTCAAATCTGGTCTCAGACTCTTAACACGTCCTAGCTGTGTGACCCTGGGCAAGTCACTTAACCCCAATTGCCTCAGCAAAAAAAAAAAAAAAAAAGTATATTCTTTGAGGGAAAGGAAGGAATGTTTCCCCCTCCCCACTTTTCTTGGTATCCTCAATGCAGATGACTGTCTGACACAATGATTGTTTGTAGGGGTTACACTCTATGTGATATTTCATTAAAAATAAATAAATACACAAAAGATCAAATGTTAGTGGATCTGTGATCTTTATTTTGTAGGTCTCCCAGGTATATTGTAACCCACTTGTGCCTTCTCACCCTGGGATACAGACTTTTTTCAGAGAAAACTTTTTCTCTGGGTACTTATCAGCAGTTCCCCTACCCTTTCCCATTGTCTGTCTGTTGTCCCTCATTCTTGGCAAATTTTAGATGGTGAAGTTGAAGAATTTCCCATCAGTGGGATTCCACGTTTGTCCTCATTGAAGGGGTTTGACAGCATGTCTGAAAACATGTTAAAAGGTATGGGATCAAGCGCCCAGCCTTGTTTCATTCCAAGCCAAAACCAGAGTATGGGGAGGGTTGGTGCATGAATTTTTGTTTGCACATGATTGTGCCCTCAGTGCAGCCTCCGACGTGAGAGCAACAAGGCGTGGACCAGTTCTGCTGCTTGTGCTAATTTTGGCACACCGGTCCTCCACCAGCCAGCTCCAAAGCCATGTGTTGAACCATCAGCTACAGTATATGCTGAAGTTGTGAGGGCTGTGGACACGTTCCCTTAGCTCAGCAGGACTTCCCAGGGATGTCCACATTGATCATGAAGATCACCTGGCAGGATAAGGTACCAGACACTGAGGTTCTTTCTCAAACTAAAGTGCCAAGCGTTCCAACTCTGCTGCAGAGAGCACAGCTCCGCCGGGCTGGCCACACTGTTCCAATGCCCAATGTGCGTTTGCCAAAAAATATTATTTTATGGAGGACTCACACCTGTGTGAGCAAGCGCTTACCAGAAAAAGTGATGCAAGGACATTGTGGAGGTCTATCTTAAGAACTTTAGGTTTGATTGTATGCCATGGGAGACATTGGCACAGGGCCGCTCAGATGGCGGGCCCTCATCAGAGAAGGTGCTGTGTTCTAGGAGCAGAGAAGATCTGAATTAGCCCAGAGGAAGCCTGAGATGTGCAAAATTAGAGAAGCTAGCCTAAGGATATTCATAGGGACTATTTGTATCCAGCCTGGGGCAAAACATTTAGAGTTTGTACGGTCGGATCAGCCACAGTCAGATGGACAGTGACTCTAACATAGTGATATCCAAGTGGTGAAGTACTGTGCAGGCCTGGAATCAGGAAGACCGAATTTGAATACAACTTCAGACCCAGTGTGTCTGTGGGTAAGTCATTTAACCTCTATTTGCCTCAATTTCCTCATCTGTAAAATGGGAATAACAACAGCACTTACTTCCAAGGTTGTTTCAAGGATCACATGAATTAATAATTACAAAACATTTGGCACAGTGCCTAGCACATAGTAAGTGCTATATAAATGTTAGCTATTTTGTTTTTTCCTATATAAATTTTTTTATGATATCTCTCATGCTACTTCTTGGACCAAAATCATCATTGGTAATAAAAGTCTTTCTGGGTCACAACTAGGGCAAAATGATTAAGATTTTGCCTCAGAGTGGTCAAATTTAGAGGGCATTGAAAGTTATTTTTTTTCCTTCAGCAGAGAAGAAATAATTGAGGATTTCATTAGGGTTTAAAAACTTCTGGTATATAAATTCCCTCCATCTGCTGCAAATCATTAGCAAACCTGCAATTTATAATCTTAGTTATTGAGAATATTGAAACTTGCCTAGAGCCATAGAACTAGTATGTTTTATTTATTTATTTATTTATTTATTATTTTAAAAATTTTTATAATTATAACATTTTCTTTGACAATATATATGCATAGGTAATTTTTTTTTTACAACATTATCCCTAGTACTCCCTTCTGTTCCGAATTTTTCTCCTCCTTCCCTCCCCCCCCCTCCCTCCCCTAGATGGCAGGCATTCCCATACATATTAAATATCTTATAGTATATCCTAGGTACAATATATATGTGCAGAACCGAATTTTGTTGTTGTTGCAAAGGAAGGATTGTATTCAGAAGGTAAAAATAATCTGGGAAGAAAAGCAAAACAAAACAAAACAAACAAAAAAAATGCTCACACTTTACACTCATTTCCCAGTGTTCCTTTTCTGGGTGTACCTGATTCTGTCCATTATTGATCAATTGGAATTGGATTAGCTCTTCTCTATGTTGAAGATTTCCACTTCCATCAGAATACATCCTCATACAGTATCATTGTTGAAGTGTATAATGATCTCCTAGTTCTGCTCAGTTCACTCAGCATCAGTTGATGTAAGTCTCTCCAAGCCTCTCTGTATTCATCCTGCTGGTCATTTCTTACAGAACAATAATATTCCATAACCTTCATGTACCATAATTTACCCAACCATTCTCCAATTGATGGGCATCCATTCATTTTCCAGTTTCTACCCACTATGAAAAGGGCTGTCTCAAACATTTTGGCACATGCAGGTCCCTTTCCCTTCTTTAGTATTTCCTTGGGATATAAGAACTAGTATTTTTTAGAGGAAGCATTTGAACTCAGGTCTTCTTGATTTCAAGTCCATCTCTGTATCTATGAGGCCTTCCCAACACCCTTTTAGGAAGAATATGAAAGATAAGTCACTTTTCACTGTTACTCTGGACACAGTATACATCTGAAGTCTTTGCCCACACTGCTAGGTGAGTAAATATGGGTATCTGTTTACCTTTCTCACCCCCAGCAATTGAATTTGTTTTAAAAAGTTGATTTGAGAGCAAGCTTTATTCTTGACTGGGGCATGGACATTAGCAGACTCCACAGGCTATTTACAATCACCATTTGTCTACATGCTTATGGTATTCCCAGATTTTAGGAAGGATTAGGCATTGGGACTGTGATTTCATTGGTAAAGAGAACTCCTAGATGATAGGTAGTATTTATTGTTACACCTGCTTTGACGATGAGATTATATTTCTAGAGACAAAATTTAGAAATGAACTTTTCTATAAACTTTAGCTTTTTATTTCATTGTCAAACCAACATCTGTTTTCATTACACTCTGGTTATGGCACTGTTCTTGTTTAGGTAGAAAAGCTTGCTTGCCCTTATTCAAGAAACCTCACTAAGATTTCTTTCCATCAAAAATGATCATGAAGGGGCAAGTAGATGCTGCTGTGGATAGAGCACAGGTCTCAGAGTCAAGAAGATCTGAGTTCAAATCCCAGTCTCAGACACTTGCCACTTACTAGCTGTGAATCACACAACTGGGCAAGTCCAATTGCTGGCAATCCTCCCCTCCCCCAAAACCCAAAAAAAACGACCAAGGAAAAATGATTATAAAGAACAGTTCAATACTTGAGATTTTGACAGTTTTTAAAAAATATTTTTTAGTTCTTTTCTAGTTTCTGACTTCCTTATTAATAACAAACTTGATTGCTATGATTTTTTTTATCTCAATCATTAGAAGAGAGGAAATAAGAGTAAAAGCAAAATTCTTTTTCTTTGATAAACAATATTCTAACTATCTATACATTTCTTACTAATCAGAGTGAAAACCAGAATGAAAACTACTTTGGCTAGTCCCTCTTTTACTTTTAGAAAAAATACTCAGTTTAAGTTCATATGGACTTCTGGACCAGTGGGATCTATCAATCGCAAGTGGAAATGGAAGATCAAACGCTAAATCTATTGACTAAAAAACAAAATATTAGCATTACATTTATTCTACTGTATTTTAATTTATTTCGTTAAATATTTCTCAATTCTGTTTTAATCTGATTGGAGAACACTGGAAAAACAGCTTCCTAGGCTAATCCTAGGCTTGATAATCAAGACTAATATTCTAATTTATTTTTTTGGGATACAACTAAAATAGAACTGTACTAATTTAAATTAAGAGACAAATTTTGTCTCTGTTAGTCATTACTCAGTTTGTGAATGCCCTGGAAGATGTAGTAATATTATCTTCATCTAAGTTCTTAACTGAGGAGTGTAAGGTATTTGAACTACTATCAATACATTTATTATAATTGACTTTGTTTTCTTTTCTCATCTTAAACTGATCTTTACCCTGAAATTTAAAAGGGGATATTATATAATTGAGTTAATATAGAAAACAAAACAAAACAAAACAAAAAAACCCATGTACTCAGTAGAGTACATGTAACAAAGATTATAAACACTATGTTCTTTGGGGCATATTTGAGGTGGCCACGTGTATATGTCAAAGAGTAGTGAAGGACAAGTGCTAAATTTGTGGGAATTCATGCTGTGAACAAAACCGTTAGCTTTCCATGGAATTTCACAACATTTATTTTAGGCAACTCAGTGCTTATTGAATAATTCAGCAATCTATATCCTAAAATGATCTCCCCTCTGTTTACACATACACAGAGTTATATTTTCATACATATGTAATGTGATAAAATTCAGTCATTTTAAAAAAGACATTAGAATGTGCTTGATCACACCCAGCAGACTCTGTATTAACAGCCTTGGGTGAGAGATGATTTCTGAGATCCTCTCCGGTGCATTCCATGTTTCTGTAATTTGGGAGACTTATGGTATAGAACATAATATATTTTTCCTGTTTCTCCATTTCTTTTGTTATTGTTACAGTGGAGAGGGAAATAGGTAAACCAGAAGAGGAGACTCTTTCTTTTCCATACACTGAGGAAATCTGAAGGAGTTGGTCACTTTTTCCTTCTTAATCCTTGACATTTGGTCTGCCACGTTCAGTGTAGGCCCCAAGCTTGCTGGGTTTGGGTCAGAGAAGGGAGTATTAATCTTTAACAGGACTGACTGATTTTGTTGGAGTAGGATTCCCTGAGCTAGCAGAAGAGGGAGCCCACACTCCACCAAATAGCAAGGAGTCTCTTCCTAGTACAAAGCCAAAAACACAATTATTGTGTGTGGAATTTTTTTTTTGGATTTTTTTTTTTTTTTTTTTGCTGTGCAGTATGTCCTCACAGATGAAGCTTTAATCTACCTCATACATCTCTGCTGCTGTAAATTCATGCTCCATTATAGCACCATATGCTTTGATTTGCCCAAAGAAAGCTGTAGCAATCCTCTCTGTTCGCTCTAGCTTCCTAGCTGTTTATACTGTGTGTTTGATTGCATATTGTTTTCTTACACACTTAAAGGTTATGTCTTAATAAGTTGTTTTAAATGAGTTTATTAGCAATGATCCCGCAGTTGATGAGTTTTTATGTCATGAGAAGGTATCATTGAAATCACTGGCAATTATAATTCGGGATTCGGGAAACAGAAGGAGAGTTAGGCCCATTAAAAAAAATCTGGAGGCACCAAACACAATGGTTTGAGTTTTATCGTGTTGTTGTCTAGTCAGCTGCCTTTTTGTCTTTTCATCTGCTCCTAAGTAATAGGTATTGATGCTCTTTGCTCAGAGCAGGCCTATTTCACATCAAATAACATGTGGTATGTGGAATTGTATTTTTCAAAATTGTTATGGACTGATTGCTAAAGCTAGGCAAAATGTTTAACATATTAGGAGATTGGGTTATAATTATGTTTAAAACTAAAACAAGGGGGTAAAAAACCTCCACTTCTTTTATAGGACTTCTTGGGGGAAAACATTTGTTTACCCCATACCCTCTCCTTCCTATTCTTTTTCCTTTGGGCCTTATGTAATGTTTGTATCCAACCCAGGCTATTATCATTATATCCTGCCTTATTGTTCAAAGAATCAAAAATGTAGAGCTTGAAGAGAACGGAATTTTATGGTTGTCTAATTCAATCCAACACTGTAATTTTTCTTTTTTTTAAATAAATGAAGAAATTGAGACCTAGCGAAGAGAGCCAGAATTTGAACTTGGGTCTTTTACCACTAAACACATTTAGTTCTTTCTTCTGAACTATAAATGTTATTATAATTTACATTCTGTCATCTATTTCCTCCTAGATCATAACCTCTAAGAGGATAAGAATCATGCTTCTTTATCTTTATCTCTCCCCTTTTTATTTTTGCCAAGAATTTGAGCTACTTTTCTAACTGCACATTAAAAAAAATTCTTAATAGATATTTTGGCTCTGAGGGCAATTAGCAAGAGTCATGCATCCTCAAATCAAATTTGTAATTCATTATTATAATTCATGAAAATGGTACAAGTAGGAATTAAGATCAATTTAGATGAGAAGGTAGAAAGAATTAGATGCTATAATGGCTTCTACACTGCTGTAAAAGAGCACATCAGGCCTGCTTTACAGAGAGAATGACCTATAATTTTTGTTGCATATACTGTGCTGAAATAGCATAGTAAGGGTGTGTCTTTTAATTTTAATTCAATCATATTATATTCCCTTTTAAGTTTTGATTGGGGGGAAGCTAGATGGCACCGTGAATAGAGCATGGACCTTGGAGTCAAGAGGACTTGACCCATTAGCTTTGTGATCTTGGACAAGTCACTTAACCTGATTGCCTCAGAACAAAATGATTCCCCCCCCCCCCGAGGCTGGGGTTAAGTGACTTGCCCAGGGTCACACAGCTAGGAATGTTAAGTGTCTGAGATCAAATTTGAACTTGGGTCCTCCTGAATTCAGGGTTGGTGCTCTATCCACTGCTCCACCTAGCTGCCCCCAAAATGAAATTTTAATAGGGACTGCACCTGATCATTTCATTGATGATTTCCAGATAAAAAATTTCCTTCTACAAATGTAGGTTGACACTTCTCTGCAACTTATGGTCTTAGAGGGTTACTAGAGCAGGAAGAAATTAAGAGACTTGTCTATGATCGTACAGCAATGTGTCAGAAGTGGGATTTGAACCCAGATCTTTCTGGCTCCAAGGCCAATTCTCTATCCATAGTGAAATACTGGCAGGCTTAACTGTTTAACACTCTCTAAATTTTGGTGTGCTAGAACAAAATCAAAGTTATACCACCCTAGTTATAACCATTCTTAGAAGTGCTCCAGCTGAAGCAAATTGTAATTGTCCTATGGCTTAATATCCAGTTTTTGTAGATAGTTATGTCCAAAAAATTCATCATCTTGTAGCCAACTTGGTCATGGATCTCTTCTAATTTAACTCCTTCCTTTCTTCTTTCCTTCCCTCCTTCCGTCCTTTCCTTTTCCTCCCTTTCCTTTTTCCTTTCCTCTCCTCTTCTCTTCTCCCTTCCTTTCCCCTTTTCCTTTCTTTCCCCTCTCTTCTTCCCCTCCTTTTCCTTTCTTTTCCCCTTCCTCTTCCCCCTCTTCTTTCCTTTCTTTTCCCCTTCCTTTCCCCCCTCCTCTTCCCTTTCCTCTTCCCTTTTTCCTATCCTCCCCTACCTTTCTCTTCCCTTCCTTTCCTTTTCTTTTTCCTTTCCTTTTATCCTTCCCTTCCCTTTCCTTTTCTTTTCCTGGTCTTGTGTGTTCCTGACTGGATCTTTGGCCTTTGTATTCCTTCTTTTGCACTTTTGCAGGCATTTTTTCTTTAACATAGAAGCTTGAAATTTTGTCTGCAACATTTCTGGCTATGACTTTTCTTTTTGAGGTTCCTTTTAGTAGGTGATTGGTGAATTTTTTTCTGTCTTTACTTTTTCTTCTGTTTCTAATAGAGCTGGGCAGTCTTCATTTGTGATTTTTTGAAATGGAGTCCAGCTTTTTTTTTTTTTTTTTAAAGTGGGGAAGTCAAATGATTCTTAAATGATCTCTCCTTGGCCTGTTTTCTAAGTCAGTTGTTTATGTTATCAGTTTCAATTTTCTTGATTTTTAAAATTCTTTTTTATTGTCCTAATATTTCTTGCTATCTCATGGAACAATTAAAAAATTTTTGTGTTTATTAGTCTGGTTTCCAGAGTACCCATTTCTTGGAAAAGGGTTACCTCTTTTTCTTCTAAGTTATTTATTCTTTCTATTCTATTATTCAAAGCTCTCATCTCATTCCCCCACCCCCCCCTTTGCTTCATTTCCCCTAGTTTCTATGCAATCCTTATGGAAAATCCACATTTTCCTTTGAGTCTCTACTTGCAGTTTTTATAGACTGACACTTCTTTTTGGGAGGTATCTCTTGATTTTCATTAACATTTGATACTGGTTGGTGTTATTTTTGGTTTCTTCATCTTTTCAAACATAGTTCTGGAATTGGGGTTTTGTGTCAGGGCTTGGCTGCTCTATCTGCTGCGTTTTTGTTTGAGGTGGGGGTAAACCTTGATTATTCTTACCTGGAATCTCCTTCTCTGACTTGAACCTCTCAGGTTATCAAAACTGCCCCCACCTTTCCACTTGGATGTTTAGAGTGCTGGGGCTCCTAGGTGTAGAGTACCCTGATCTGACATTGTGCTGCCTTCTGCCTGCTGTCATTCCTCAAGGTTCTGGGGGCTTTACAAGCTTTTCACTGTGGGAGAAGTTTCTGGTCTTTCTGTCTCTGTATATAGAACTTTGCAGGCTAAATGTATCCCTGGTCCTGTGGCCATCTCTGGTTATACTGGCTTTGTCAGAGCCCCCTTTCCCATGAGCTCTGAGGTTTCTGGCTGCCTTCTTGTAAGTTCCAGACTGGAAAAACCATCGATAGGTTTTTTCCCATTGGATATCTTGTTTAGTATTTGGTCTGATTCGAACTTCAGGGTTTTGCTAGAGGATATATGTGGAAGCTAGGTGGTCTGCCTCCCATTCAGGCTGGCATTTTGACTGGTATTCACAAGCCTGGTGACAACATATGGTGTAAAGAATAAAAAAGATTGAAATTTTGAGTCAGGGTGCCTGGGAACGTGGTGATATTAATAACAGGAATTGGAAAACCAAGTAGAAACTCTGATGATGATGATGATGATGAAACTCTGGGATAGCTGGGTGGTACAGCAAATAGAATGCTGGCTCTGGAGTCAGGAGTTGCAATTTAGCCTTATTAGTTGTATGACCCTGAGAAGGTCAGTTAACCCTGAATGATTCATAAAAAAGAAAGAAAGCAAAAAGACATGTTGACTATGAGATAGCAATAGAAAATCCAAGGAGTTATGCTCCATAGACACGTAGAAATGTAGCCCTAGTGCTTAGGAGAGAGAGGTCAGTGCTAGATATGCAATCGTTTGCATAAAAGTGATTGTTAAAATCTTAGGAACAGATGAGACAACTAAAGGAGAGACTATAAGGGGAGGGCGCTCGGGGAAAATGGTGTATTAACTAGCTTTCCTTCTTCAGAACTCCTATTACCTCTGAAAATTGTCATTTCCTTATTCTTGGATGTTTAACTTGGAAAAGAAGTCTCAGAGGGGACATGATATCTCTGTTCAAGTATTTGAATGTCTGTCACATGGAAAGGCATTAAACTTGTTTTGTTTGGACCCAGAGAGTAAAATGAAAAGCAACAGGCTGAAATTGCAAAAAGAAACAAATTAAGGCTTGATGTCAGGAAAAGCTCCCTAAAAATTAAATATGATGTTGAAAAGTAGAATGTGTTAACTTGGGAGGTAGGTTTTTTCCTCTGCATATTTTTAAAAAGGCAATTGCTCATATACTTTATTTTTTCCCCTGCCTTTCACAAAAGTCTCATGACATTGGGAATGAATAGCACAACCATCTAAGTACACACAAAAGTTTAAAAACACAACACAATTATCTGATTTTTTTATACACAACATAATTGTCCAGGGTATCAAAACTTCTATAGCTGGAAACTTTAAGAACTCTAGCAAGCAGTACAAATTAGAGCCAGGACAAGAGTAAAAATTATATGCTCTCAGATCACTTTTCTAATTTGCAATATAAAAATAGCACGAGATGCAATTAAGGAAAGTGTAAATAGGCAAGAAAAGGGGGAGTTAGTTATTGTAGTGGCTTTTATGCTACTGAAGGAATGGGTTTAATAATTTTGGGGTGATGTTGTAGAAGATATGGAACTGTGATTTCATCAGCGCTTAACTTAAGACTATATCTTCTATATGTTTTATATAGTAACTTCTATATAGAATCTTAATTCCAGTGCTGTCCTTCTAGCAATAATTTCCTATTTATCTTGTATATAGATTGCTTTTTATATACTTGTTTGCAAGTTGTCTCTCCCATTAGATTGTGAGCTTTTTGAGGACAGGACTGTTTTTTGCCTCTTTCTGAATCCCCAGTACTTAGCACAGTGTCTGGAACATAGTAGGTGCTTAATAAATGTTTATTAATCAATTGCTTTATTTTCTTATTCATAATTTCTCCTTGTGTTCTGTCAGCATTTTCCATGTTTGTGCTATTGTTATTATTTAACATTTGCAGACATTTTATGTAGGCATTCACAAGCCTACTATATAGCATAGTAGTTATCTATTTAACCCTTCTCCATTCCCTTTTTTCCCCCATTCATCCTGGTTGTTTTGCAAATTGTACGATTATCCCCCTTGAGATTAATAATTTCATAATTGAACATTTCATGAGAGGTAATAATAATAATAATACCTCTAGCTAGCATTTATATAATATTCACATATATTAACTCATTTGATCCTTACTTCAACTCTAGAATATTGATGCTATTGTTATGCCCTTTTTACACTTGAGGAAACTGAGTCCTAGAGAGGCTAAGTGGTTGCTCAGGGTTACATAGCAAGTATCTGAGGTGGAATCTGAAACCAGTTCTTCCTGACTCCAAATCCAATCCACTGCATCACTTGGCTGTTTTTGTAGGATAAACATTTCTCTAGAGCAGAGCTGCATAGTGGCAATGGCTAAGAATATCCCTGACAACTATGGACCATCTCTCCTTCCACTCCCCAATCTCATACATACAAACAAGCTACTCACAGGATAATTAGGAAATAACTTTTAATTACTCATTAAGTCACTTGAATTAAGAGAAGTTGGGAATAACTTCTTGTATAAGGTTAGGTTTTAGTTGAAACTTGAAGGAAATGAGAAAGTCAGTAGCCAGAGTGGAGGAGGGAGGGCATTCCAAGCATGGGAGGCAGCCAGAGAAAATGCTTGAAAGTGAGAGAAAGTATCGTGTGGAAATGTGCTGTTTTCCTCCAGTCTTTCTTGATCCTCTAGAACGTTAAGTTTCATTTTTGTCTTTGTGTTTCCACAATGCCTGGAACATAGTTGACACCTAATAAATTCTTATTAATTTGTTGATTGCCAATTTATAAGCCACATTTAATGCCTGCAGTTTCCTCTCTTCCCAACTTTCCTTATGTACTCCAGAAAAATTTCTCCAGCCATTGGGGAGGTTAACACATAAATCTAGTGATTCCTTTAACATTACAACACACTAAATGTTAATGATTATATTTTAAAAAGTGAATATACTTTAAAGTGAATAGCTTAAACCCTTTAGTCTCTGTTACTGCCTGAGGATCACAGGGACTTAGAACCAAAAGGTATCTAGAGACCAATTTTAGATTTTAGAGGACATGAATTATGTCTGTACATGTATCACATGCAGATTGCCACAAGCTAGAGGATCTTTTGAGCTTGAAAGTTCTGAGATGCACTATACTGAGTCAATGGTGTTTCTGTATTAAGTCCAGCACCAATATCTGTGAGATCCTGGGGAAAAGGGCAAATTGATTCAGTGAGAAACAGAGAAGGTCAAACCTCTTGACAATCATAACTGGGATCAAGCTATGGATGACTGCTGGTTTTCCAGCCTAGATGAGACAGAAATTCAGTCTAAAAAACAAAACAAAACAAATCAAATCAGAATGATGAGATTCTAAGGTGGTGATTTCAGATTTAGATGTATGCACATATCCATAAATATATATGAATTATTAGTATAGCTCCCTCATTTTACAAATAATAATCGTAATAAGAACTCATTTATATGGCATGCAACAGATTTGAAAACTTTCCTCACAACAACTTTGAAAACTAAACTAGTAAAAATATGGGTATCTGCGTTTTACAGATAAGGAAACTGAGGATCAGAGAGGTTATAGGACTTCCTTCATCACAATCATCATAAAAAGCACGCCTTTTAGTTCCAAGGCTAATATTTTCTTTATATGCAACTTCAACATTCATAAACTCAGGTGAGAAACAAAAATTCTCATTGATTAAACATATTTTTTAGCAGTCAAAATGTGGACCAGCTAGAGGGCCTCTCGAACTACATACTGGAAGAATCATTGCCATATATGAGGGCTATGAACATCAGCAGTCCAAAAGGGTAGTACCAATGATTTGTATTTATTTTCCATTTCGATTCAGATTTTTTATGGCCATGTTTTCATGACTATTAGACTCACTAACACTTTTTCCTTAGGTTTTGGAAACTTCATAGCTTATGATTTGTGTTGGATCTTTTTGAAACCTTGTTTTTGTTTTTGTTTTTTATGTTGCACAACTACTTCCCAGGTATTAATTTGACTGTTCTCAATTACTTGCAGTGTCCTTTAGATAATGAACCCCTGGAGATACGAGAGTTTTCTTCTATAACATGTGTGGCTTTTATGAACCGTAATCAACACTTTCTGCACAGTGGGTCAGAGCTGGCATTTAAATGTTAAGGAGCTACAGGGCCAATTTGAAAAGCATAAGCTACCTCTGAACCAGTGGGAATGATAACTTTTTTTCCTTTTTTTTGGTGGTGGTGTTCAGCAGCAGGGTAGGGCGCAATGAGACTGAATTTCTTTCATTTACTGTTAATCACTAGGCTTGTATTTCCTGAGGTTATGCTGAAAATGTCCTTTGTATGAGCTTATAGCCTTTTTTCCTAATTAATAATTCAATTACTATGACCACAACTCCAATAATTGTAGTTTTATCAATTATTGTGAAATCAAGTTTTATCATGGATACAGCTCATTATTCTTTCTTTTTTAAAATTCAGCTTGGATGGAGGTCTCTAGTGTAATGTCCTAAAGATCTCTCCCTGGTCCTTTGGTTTTAAAGTTTTTTGGCAATTACTGAATAAAGGTAGAGATGACAAAGTTATCATATATGCAAATGATATGAAACAGAAATGGGACAGCAAATTAGAATCAACTGAAGCAAATCAGAGGAAGTGAATAAGAAAAATGAATAAGAATAAATAAATAAGAATAAGAAATTCTATTACAAAAATCAATTGTATAAATATAGGAGAAAGGAGGAATAGATGGATTATAATTCATGTGAAAAAATACTTGGGAATTCCTTGGACCTGGAGGCAGATTTTTTTAAAGCATGGCATTAGCAGGAATTTAGCAATTAGTGATGGCCAAAATGGAATGGGATGCTTTTTGAGATACCAAGCTCCCTAACCCGGAACTACTCAGCCAGTGGCTGGATGATTGATCAGAATATTGTAGAGAGAGGTATTAGATGATCTCTGAGGTCCCTTCCAACTCAGAGATTCTATGATTCTAAGAATAAAAAAGGTTGTACATCACCTTTACTGAGCCAGGTACAGTGCCGCTTTGTGATATTTATCTTTATAATGTGCTTGTCATACAATGCTTTATTGGATTGTACAGGGACCCTAGATCTCATTTGCTTTTCCAATTTCCAAATCTTCTTTCAATCTCTCTCTAGACATTTGTAATAGCATTAAATCTTCATATTATAGTCATATCTGTGTTTCTTTTCTTTAAAAGTGACTTCGCTGTTAGGGACAACAGTTTTTGATGGGCTCTGTGGCGGTACAAAGAAGTAAGACACAGTCACTGCCCTCAGATAACTTGCAAACTTTCACTGGGGCAACAGCAAAGGAGCCAGAGATAGTCACTTTAGCTTTGTTTAACTCTAAGTGCCCTTATCCTGCCCGAGCACAGTTCATTGATCTAGAACTGGAAGACAGCTTAGAGATCATTTATTAAAATGTTCTCACTTCACAGACATGTAGTATGTATATCCTCGCTCTCTCCCAGAGCCAGCCAAGCTATATTTCTTTAGGGCTCCAGAAGGCAAGACTGAGAAATTCAAATACCTTAGACTTGAAACAGATCCAATTCTCCATTGACTGCATTAGGGACCATTTCTAGCAATCCAATTCCTTTTATTATTTATTTATTTTTCTAAAGTTTTTTATTTTCAAAACATGTGCACAGATAATTTGACAACATTGACCCTTGCACAGCCTTGTGTTTCAGATTTTCTCCTTCTTCCCCCCATCTCTTCCCTTAGATGGTAAGCAATCCAATATATGTTAAACATGTTAAAATACATGTTAAATCCAATATGTGTAAACATTTATACAATTCTCTTGCTGCACAAGAGGAATCAGATAAAAAAAGTAAATGAGTAAGAAAACAAAATGCAAGCAAACAACAACAAAAAAAGAGTGAGAATGCTAAGTTGTGATCCACACTCAGTTCTCACAGTTTCCTTTCTGGCTCTTTCCATCACAAGATCATTGGAACTGACACTAATCACATCATTGTTAGAAAGAGCCACATCCATCAGAAGTGATCATCATATAATATTGATATTGCTTGTACAATGATCTCCTGGTTCTGTGATGTAAGTCTCTCCAGGCCTTTCTGAAATCATCCTGCTGGTCGTTTCTCACAGAACAATAATATTCCATAACATTCACATACCATAACTTATTCAGCCATTCTCCAATTGATGGGCATCCACTCAGTTTCCAGTTTCTGGCCACTACAAAGAGGCTGCCTACAAACATTCTTGCACATATGTGTCCCTTTCCCTCCTTTAAGATCTCTTAGGGATATAAGTCTAGTAGAAACACTGCTGGGTCAAAGGGTATGTACAGTTTGATAACTTTTTGGGCATAATTTCAGATTGCTCTCCTGAATGGTTAGATCTGTTCACAACTCCACCAACAATGTATCAGTGTCTCACTTTTCCCACATTCCCTCCAACATTTACTATTGTCTTTTCCTCTCATCTTAGCCAATCTGAGAAGTATGTAATTGTATCTCAGAGTTGTCTTAATTTGCATTTCTCTGATCAGTAGTGATTTAGATTGTCTCATATCATTAGAAATAGTTTTAATTTCTTCACCTGAAAATTGTCTATTCATATCCTTTGACCATTTATCAATTGGAGAATGACTAGTCTAATTCATTTTAACCACAAAACATACATTGACTTTTTCTTCAAAGATAAAACAAGAACAAACCTACAAGCATTTCTCCCAAGTCATCTGGAGCATATTGCTCCCATACTACCTTAGTTTCTGAAGGAGTTCAGTTTCAACATAACATTGATTTCATTCATGCTCAGATGTTGAGCTGGACCTTCTGCTGTCCTGGGGTCTTGAGGGTCACTCCCAAGAATCACTCCTTGCTCCTTGGGCTATGCATACACTGGCTACCCAAACCAGCCTGGATCCTGTCTTCCCCATTCCTGTGGTTTGCTCTCCTAAACTTTGAAATTCTTGGTTGGAGACTATTTCTCTACTGAGGATGGAAACGAACCAATGAAAAGTCAAGAACCATGACCTGGTTTTTTTTTTTTTTTTTTTTTTTTGGTGGATGTATAAGATTCAGCAGAGAAGAAAGCCATATGATCTTTTCCCCTTGCTGTATAGTCTCTCATTAAATATAATAATTGAGTAACCAAATGAATCAGAAATGGCCAAAGTAGATTCAGCGGTTTTCAAAAATTCTGACAGTTCTGGTTATCCAGCAAATGACAACAGGTACATTCAAAGGAAGGGAAGGATTTTTTGGGGAAAGGGATTTTAGTTTCAGATATTTTGATATTTTAGATATTAGATATTTTGAGTTTGATATATCTATGAGATTTAAAGTTTGAAAGGTCTATTAGGCATCTGTATTGAACTTGGATACTTTCTCTCCCCATAGTCTATTGCAAAAATGGTAATTTTCAAGTAATGTCACTAGGTGTCACCTATGAGCATTCTTCTATAGGAAGAATTTCAATGGCTGTATTAACAGCTATTTTCATTTGACCAAACTAAAGGAACTTTTCAATTCCAAATCCTTCTCTTCCATTGAGAGAGAAGCTACATTATATTTTCTGAATCAATTCTCGTTTATACATACTCAAGGGCTCCTTGGCTCAGAGCTGACATCTGTAACCTTTGCTGGTATGGGTCCCATCTAATACCCCGGTCAGTTAGGTGGCATAGTGGATAGGGCCCTGGGCCTGGAAGATTTATTTTCCTGAGTTTAAATCCAGACTCAGACACTTACTAGCTGTGTGACTTTGGGCAAGTCGCTTAACCCTTTTTTGACTCCTTTTGACTCTTTGTTTCCTAGAGCTAGAGAAGAAAATGGCAAACTACTCCACTATCTTTGCCAAGAAAACCTCAAATTGGGTCATGAAAAATCAGATATGACTGAAAATGACTGAACAAAAACAACAAAGCTCCTGGGCCTCTTAGTATTGCATAGATTTGCCTTTCCTGGGTTTTTAAAATTGCAATAGGCATGCTTTCAAAATATAAACAAAGACTTGGACAAAATTAGGTTTTACGGTAGAAAAGTTCCCTTTATGTGAATGATTCCATTTTAAAATAGTGTCTATTTCATTTGTAAGTGGTGATCATGTTTAACATCTATATAACAATGATGATAATAAATAATAAGTAAATAAATAACTACCATTTATATGTGCTTTGAAGTTTACAAAGCACTTTTTATATCTCATTTGATTTCTCACATTTGCTGTGTCAAATAGGTGCTACTATTTTCTCCTTTCACAGAAGAAAAAACTGAGGTTAAGAGAGGTTAAAGTGACTTGGTTGTCCTCTACTACCAGGACAGACAGAATTTGCCCTTTTTAGGCCTTCCGGGTGGCTAGTAAACAGCAGGTTAGGGAGTCTCTGTCCTCTCCCCAGACCAGAACAAACTGTCTCCAACGCTGTGAAGGCAGGCTGTCAACAGAATGATGATGTGCTTCATGTATGCGATTATGGCACCCCTTTGGGGGCCATTTCCCAGAATCCTACATCCATCTATAAGCAGGGTCCCCAGAAGGCTTCTATGGGTAACCCTTGGGGACTGGATTTCTAGTTCCACCTCAATGACCCCCACTCTTATGCTTTCAACTGGCAATGACAGTATTTAACATGGTCTGGCACAGAGTGGTCACAGTGCCATGAGACTCAAGGGAAACCCATGTTAGTGACAATGAACATGCATGTGGAACCCGAAGAGCTCACAGCCTGTACACAAGTCTATGACAATACAGCAGGAGAAGGAGGAAACGGGAAAGGACATGGCCCGGACTGCTGTGGCCAAGGGGGAAAAGCCTCCTGAAGGGAGGAGCCGGACGGTGGCAAAAGCAGCCCTCTTTCCCCTTGGGAACCACTAGGCTATGAAGGGAGAAGGGAAGGTCTGCTTGGCCCAGACTGGCTGGTACCTATCTTGACTCCCAAGGACACAGAGAAACTCCAGCTTGGGGTGCAAACAATATATGTCTGCTGCAGGGGGGCGGTGCTTCATCCTTGACACATTCAGAGCTTCCTGAACGGACAAAGACAGAGAGGTAGAGACAGAGACAGAAAGAGAACAACAGAGAGACAGAGATAGAATGTGAGAGAGACAGAGAAAGTGAGAGAGAGAGAGACAGAGAGCAATGGAGAGATAGAGAAAGTGAGAGAGAGTAAGAGAGACAGAGAGAGTGAGAGAGACAGAGAGCAAGAGAACACACACACAGAGGCAGAGAGAAATAGAGATACAGAGAGACAGAGACAGAGAAAGTGAGAGAGACAGAGAGAGAGACAGAGAAAGTGAGAGACAGTGAGAGAGAGAAAGACAGAGAGAGTGACAGAGACAGAGAGCAAGAGAACACACACACACACAGAGGCAGAGAGAGAGAGAGAGAGAGAGAGAGAGAGAGAGAGAGAGAGAGAGAGAGAGAGAGAGAGAGAGAGAGCGCAATGGAGAGATAGAGAAAGTGAGAGAGAGTAAGAGAGACAGAGAGAGTGAGAGAGACAGAGCAAGAGAACACACACACACACAGAGGCAGAGAGAAACACACACACACAGAGAGAGAGAGAGAGAGAGAGAGAGAGAGAGAGAGAGAGAGAGAGAGAGAGAGAGAGAGAAAGAGAGAGAGAGAGAGAGAGAGAGAGAGAGAGAGAGAGAGAGAGAGAGAGAGCAAGAGAACACACACACAGAGGCAGAGAGAAACAGAGAGAAAGAGAGGGGGGGCAGAGAAAGAGACAGAGACAGAGGCAGAGAGAGAGAGACAGAGACAGAGAGAGAGAGAGAGAAGCAGAGAAAGACAGAGACAGAGACAGAGATAGAGGCAGAGAGGGAAAAAGAGGGAGAGGGGAGATAGAGGGAAAAAAAGAGGAGAGAGAGAGAGAGAGAGAGAGATGCTCTTCTAAACCTTGGTTAAGAGATTGACTGGTGGGGGCAACTAGGGGGGACAGTGGGTAGAGCACCAGCCCTGAATTCAGGAGGACCCGAGTTCAAATCTGGTCTCAGACACTTAACACTTCCCAGCTATGTGACCCTGGGCAAGTCACTTAACCCCAGCCTGGGGGGGAGGGGGGAAGAGATTGACTGGTTCACTGCTTTTCTGAGGTCACCATTGTACTTATTATTTTTGTACAAATGCTAAATGTATGACTTGATTTTCTCAACCAAACAACTTTCCTTTTACCCACTGGCCAAAAGTCTTGGTGATTTAAAAAAAAAACCCACTGATTAAATCCTTATCTGTTTTGTCTTGAGGTTGTATGAAAATTCTTAATTTCTAGTTTACTTTCTTGATTGATTGACTGAGGTGGGGGCACAGAACCCTCCTTACACTCTCTTTTAGAGAGATGCCTAGAACCTTGGTATACACTACAGGTACATGTGGCAATTCACTTGTATCTAGATGTCCACTTGCCCCAAGAGATTTCCTTTCTCTTTGTACCAGCCAATGCTTTTCCTATCCTTGGCTTGTAACTGTGGGTAAAATAAAGCCTTTTATTGACTTGTACCCTAAATTGTAAGCAGTAGGTTTCCTTTCCAAGACAGTTTTATATAGCATTTTTCATTTTCCACACATCTTATAGCCCTTTGTGAAGTAATGAATTAGAATCCAGCTGGAATAGTGGCAGGTGAGTAGTTAGTGAAACAGCTGTTAGGATCCTAGCATTTGTTCAAAAATGATTCTTGGATATTATTTTCTTCAAAAGAGGAATATTGACCAACTTTTCCTTGTAATGTTACCTTTCACAGAGACCATTTGCTGGCCCTACATATGTAAAAACTTGATGCTGGACCCCAGGAAAAATGATATTTTCAATAGCATGATTAGTGTCTTATGGGTGGAAAAAGTAGTGTTTAACAGTTTAAAAAAATCTGATTTGTGAGCTTTTGTACCATTTCTCTCTGTTGTTCTTTAGTCTTAAGCATTTTATTTATATAATTAACAAACTACAGATTGCTCACTCACACCTCCAAATTACTAACTTTCAACTGCCTCAAATAGTGGGGGCAGGGAGGAGATGACTGAATAAAAGCAAAGATCATATAAAGCCCTGCTTTAGCCAATAGTTTCAATCCCCTCAGACAACTATTAGCATCATTGCTGATCCAGCCAAAGTTCTATCCTGGACTTTCTTCTCCTTTCCTTGGGTACTAACTCTCTAGTGCCTGCCACAGGTATTTAATAAAAGTTTATTGATTGATTAATCTCATCAGCTCCTATGATTTGAATCATCATATCTTTGTAGTTGATTCCTAGGTTTGCTCAACAGCTCTTGTTTCTCTCCTGAGCTCCAGTACCACTATTATATTATGTAACTATTATGTACCTCAAATTGGATGTCATAAAGACATCTTAAATTCAACATATTCAAAGCAGAATTCATTACCTTCCCACCCCCAGCTCAATTTCCCCCATCTTCCTCTTGAGGAAGCTTCTATCTTCCCAGTCTCCCAGACTTGCACTTACATTCTTCATACTTATCCAGTCTTTCATTCAATTTTATCATTTTTATCATCCCTTGTGTCCATTCCCTTTTCTCTGCCAACTCTGTAAGTGTAGGTCCCCATCCTCTTCTCATCTGAATTATTAGAATAGCCTTCTAAAGTGTCCCCCCACTCTTATTCCTCTTCTCAGCGCCAGAGTGATTTTCCTAAAGTGAAGGTCTCACCACGTCACTCCCCTACTCCTTAATTTCCATTTATTCCCTATTAGTTCTAAGGTAAAATGTAAAATGATATGAATGGCATTTTAAATACTTTTACAACATGACCTCTTCCTACCTTTCTAGGATTCTGACATGGTACTGCCATCCTCAGACTTTATAATTCAGCTACCCTTGCCTACTTTCTATTTTTCACATGCAACATGGCATCTTCTGACTTATAGCTGACCCCATGTCTAGTAGGCTATCCCACTTTGCTTCAGCTTGTGGCTTTCCTGGCTTCCTTAAGGATCTCAGCTCAAATCTCACCCCTTGCAGGAGGCCCTTGTTGGTTTTCTTTTCCTAGTTGCTAATGACTTCTCTGAGATTACTTTCAATTTATGTATCTTGTATTTACTTTTGGGGGGTATTTTATCTCTTTTATTAGACTTTGAGCTCCTTAAAAACAGAGACTTTGTTTTTGCCTTTCTTTATATTCCCAGTATTTAACATGGTGTCTGACAAAGCACATGAAAGAACTTAGTAAATGCTTCTTGACTTATTGATTGCCCTTTTCGGAGGAAGAAAGTGTTAGTAGGTAATGGAATGGTCAAAAAGACCACAGCTGGAGGGGAAAAGAGGAAAAAGGAGAGGGTAGCTCATGCATAAATTTGGTGAAGTAGTACCTAGGGAATCAAGAATTCTAAGTATTTGGTTAATTGATTTTTTTTTCTGAATATCAGGCTTTATAGTTGGCTCCTCTGGAAAATGAATTTTCCACAAAGGAGATATTGCCTGGCTGGCTGATTGTTGTGCAGGCTCCTGAAATGACTTTCCTGATTTTGATGATTCAGATAGAACTATATTAAATATGGAGAAGGACTTATGTATAAGAGTCTGAAATTCAACAATGCATCCAACAGCACCGATGAAGTATTTACTATTTGCTAGGCTCTGTGGTCCTGTAATTCATCTGACATTTCCCAGGATGAATTCCGGGCAGTGAAACAAAGCAAGCCTCTGGAGGGTTTGATTCTGGGGCCATGTTTGAAAACACGGAGTTGCTGTGACTACCCAAGCCCAACAAGTTTCTCTTTATCAAAGCTACATGAGATTATGGGACCCATAGAGCAGCAGGCTGTAGGCAGACTTTCTGTCACCTTCCATTGGCCAGTGTTTCTGATGTGTGACATTCTTGCTAAATGCTGTCAGGGCTAATCCATCATGTTTCAGATGATCTGCTTGGACTCCCGCCTTTCAAAATCGACAGAAGTGGGGCTGAGATAATGTTATCCCCTGGAAGCACTCAAGGAAGGGGTGGGCTGAAGAGGCAGAATGGGCTTTGAACTAACCCAAGCTTTCATGTATAGCTCTAAGGTGTTTTTTTTTGTTTTTGCTTATAATATCCATTTCTATGGCTTTTTTTGAGACCAGTAGTATTTGGTTTTTTTACATTGATATCCAAGTGTCTTAAGTAAAGAGAATGATGTTCTGAATTTTACACAATTCCTAGGTACTGGGGCTAGACTCTGGGTGACCAGGGAAGGTAGTGAAACAGGCAACTGCCTTCAGGAATCTTACATTCTTTTGGAGGAAACAGCATGCATATAGATAAGTCAATACAAAACATATAAATAACCCCACTTTCTTTTAAAAAATTTATTTATTTTATATTTTCTTTATTAAAGCTTTTTTATTTTTCAAAACACATGCATGGACAATTCTTCAACATTAGCGCTTGCAAAACCTTGTTTTCCAATTCCCCCTTTCCCCCACACCCTCCCCTAGATGGCAAATAGTCCAATATGTAATAACCCCACTTTCAAAAGCCTCTTTCACAGAGATTGGGAGGTTTCAGCATATCTGTGAGAGGAAACAGAATCTGGGCGAGATTGAGGAATCTGTCCCATCCTAAAGATACACTTAACAGCATGCAAGTCTCTGTGATGGGGGTGCTGCAGCTGAAGTTACATTTACAAGGTTAACATAAAGTCATTGAGATGGTGGGGCTGGAGAGGAGAGAACCAACAATTTGGAGGTGGGGGTGATTAGAAAATAATCCCATGTGGGGTTTTCTTGGCAGAGACACTGGAGTAGTTTGCCCTTTTTTTCTCCAGCCCATTTTACTAATGAGGAAACTGAGGCAAGCAGTTAAGTGACTTACCCAGTAAGTGACTTACACAGCTGGTCGGAGTGAGAACATTTCAAGCACGGCATACAGCTAGTGTAAAAGAGAGAATCGTGGACGGGGACAGCAACTTGACAGGA
Source organism: Sminthopsis crassicaudata (assembly GCF_048593235.1). NCBI lineage: Eukaryota > Metazoa > Chordata > Mammalia > Dasyuromorphia > Dasyuridae > Sminthopsis > Sminthopsis crassicaudata. The sequence goes on from NC_133618.1 coordinate 475,034,541, forward strand.
ATATGAGGAAATTAATGAACAATCACAACTAGGTGGTGCCGTAGGAGTCGGGAAGATTCATATTTCTGAGTTCAAATCTGACTGCAGACACTTACTAGCAGTCACTTTACTGCTTGCCTCAGTTTCCTCATCGGTAAAATGAACGGGAGAAGGAAAGGGCAAACTACTCCTGTGTCTCTGCCAAGAAAACCCCAAACGGGGCTGGACAAGACTGAACAACAACAAAATAAAGAGTAAGCTTGGACTAATAGACTGGTGCCAGATCCTGAGGGTTTTACTCGCCAAACAGAGGAGTTTTATGTTATCTTAAGGGCAACAGGGAGTTCCTGAAGCAAAGGAGTGATGTGGTCTCCCTTGGCTTTTAGCAGTATCAAATGGGCAGCAGTGTGGAGGATGGATTGCAGACAGGAAGAGACTGGAGTCAGTGAGACCAGTTGGGAGATAATAGACCAGGTGAGAGGTAATGAGGGATACAGTGAGGGCACTGGGAGCCAGTCCCCAGCGGTCATAGGATGGGCAAGGTTTGGCAACTGATTGGATATGGGGAGAGAAAGGGAAGAGTGGAGAAGGACTCAGGTTGAATTTAAAAGGGGCAGATTTTAAGTTAAAGAAGACAGCAGGAAATCACTTTCCTGATAGGCAAAGAAATCTGCATAAATGGCTCCTAAATCCTTTATTTTTATTTTTATTTTTAAAGAAGGCTATGAAAGTGAGTATTTAGGGAAATTCTCTCTTATTTCCCCCCAGTGACACAAGAGAGAAACTGGTATTTTGGAGCTGAAGGTCATGAGTCTCTTTCCTTTCTCCTCTTGTGAGGTACCTGACAACTTGTCATGTCTCTGCAGGCAGAGTGTTGTGGATCATCCCATATGGTCCATTAATTCTTCCCTTTCTTCCTCCTGAACAAAGGAGGTGCCATTAAACTGTTGTGGAGGGTGTGAAAATTGTAAAAGATCAGGAAAAAGAACATTTGCTTTAGTTATGCAGGTGGTCAAATGATAACACATCTTTCTTTTACATTATATTTCACTACCATCTGGCAAACCCCTAGCCTAAATGACACATGCTAGATTAATCAATTCATCACTCCCATTCAAATGGCAACTCTTAGGAGCAAAGGGTGTTTGTTCTTTGTCAGCACTGGGGGAGGAGAAGGAGTATGTAGGAGAAGAGCTTGCTTTTGTGGACTTTTAAAAGTATGGTGAAGATGAAGCTATATACATCTACATCCTTTTTGTTTATTCTTAAAGAAGCAGGGGAATCCAAGAGTTGGGATCCATGGATCTTGGGGGTTATTTCTAAAGAAAATCGAGCCACCCTCTAGCTCTACAATTGGCTTCACAAATGCCCATAATGCCAGACCACGAAGCGGAATGTCTCTGGAAGACCCAAGGTAGAGTGGATGATGGCAGGTCATTCTGAAGATGATAAAATGTGTGGGTGATCCCCTTTGGCCCCACCTCTAGGCCTAGTTACCCTTTGAAATGATTCCTCCAAGAAAAGGGCAAGGTGGGTCAATTTAGATCTGTTCTCTGGCAGGAATTACTGGACAACTTGCCTCCAGCAAGAGCTGGGGATGGGGGGGGGGGGGAAATGAGATTCTCCAGAGTGGCTTTTTTTCTTTTTCTGGAGGGCTAGTTATAGGGCTCTTTTTATCCTTTGAAGATAACATTTCTTTTCAAGATAAGGCTCTAGAGATATTGAAAACAGGAACTTAGGGAATAAATATGAGGAAAAAAATGACTGGATTTGGAGTTAGAGTACCTGGGTGGCAAGCCCAGTTATTCCACTTTATACTTGCAGAATCTTCATATAGTTAACTGGGTCTCAGTTTTCTCATCTGTGAAGTGAGAGGGTGGGCATAGGGGAGTTTTGAGGTGCCTTCCAGCTCTAAATCTATGGTCCCATGAACTCTCCTTACATAGTACTAAAAGTGCATTGCAAGACTGCCACTGCCTTCAGATCAGTAATGAGGATATCAGGCATGCTGGAAACATATTATCATGTTCCATTAGGGTGCCTGATTGACTCCTTTTAAAACAAAACAAAGCTCACTTTGATTTATTTAGCAAACAAAAAGAGGATTGTTAATAACTGCCTTCAAGAGGAATTGTAATGCAGGGGCAATAACTCCTGGATTCCTGTTAGAGCTTCAGGAAATCAAGAAAATATCATTAACAGGTTTTGTGCATTGAAAATAGCTTCTTTCTCTGAATTAGGGCTGTAATAACACTAACCAGCTGCCTCATTTCCCTTTCTTCCAAACCATTCAAGGGCATACTTCCAAGGGGAAAGGGCAGAGGCATCAATCCTACCTGAGTGGGGGAGTTTTAAATAATAAAAGATAAAAATGCAGAGGTTTTCCACCACCTCCCAACCCGGGGGAGGTTCATTCTTCCCCAGTTTAGCTACTAAGAAAGGGTCATGGGGGGGGGGTGGTGTTTTATATGGAATCTAAAGAAGATGGGACACTATATCAGTGGTAATAACACTGGTTAAGAAGTCAGAGGACATGGGGTCAAATCCTATCTCTTTGCTTACTATCTATATCTCAGTTTCCTCCTGTAGGCAATGAAGGATTGGACAAGGCTAGGATTATTAACCTTTTCTGTGTCATAGATTTTTTTTTTTTTGACACTTTGGTGAGATCTGTGGAACCCTTCTCAGAATGATGTTATTAAATAAATAAAATAAAATGCAAAATTTTAAAAAGGAAACCAATTAGAATAAGGATAGCTAGCATGTAAGTATTACTTTCAGTTTTGCAAAGTGCTTACCTTATTTGGTTCTCACAACAACCTTGGGAGGTAGTTGTAATTATAAGCCCCATTTTACAGATTAGGAAATTGAGGCAAATAGTCAAGGACACATAGCTAGCCAGTATCTAAAGCAGGATTTACATCCAGGACTTACTTATTTCAAGTCCAATGATCTATTAACTGTGTCACCTGCCAACCAATTATATTGAAAAACAGTTATCAAAATATTGGGGGAAGACCCCAAGTTTCTGGACCCTAGAGTTAGAGCTTATGGGTCATTAGATGATCCAGTGAAATAATTGTGCCACTGAGGAACAGCAAAGATGGATAAATATAGACCGCAGAGCCTGCCCAGATTCATTTAGTCATTTTGACTGAAACTCCTTCATGAACTGGATGCCCAATGGAGAAAGAGCACAGGGCCTGTATTACTTGGCCAACAGCCTACTGCTAGAAAGTGTCCAGAGCTAGTGAAAAGGAAGATCCAACTTGACTAGCTTTAGACACTTTCTAACAGTGTGACAGTTGGCCAAGTAATTGGGCTTCTCACAGCTTCATTGTTCTCATTTATGAAATGGGAATAATAACAGAAGCCACCTCCCAGTCTTATAGTGAGAAAAAAATGAGCTATTGTGTGGAAAGTGTTTTGTAAACCTTAAAATGTAACATAAATGCCAGCTATTGTGATTTTTAGCAGATGGGTAATAATAGAAGTGGGAGACTAAATGGCACAGTGGATAGAGTCAGGAAGACACCTTCCTGAGTTCAAATCCATCCTCCGACACTTATTAGTCGTGTGACCTTGGGCAAGTCCCTTAATCCTGTTTGCTTGGGTTTCCTCATCTGCAAAATAAGCTGGAGAAAGAAAGGGCAAATCACTCCAGTACCTCTGCTAAGAAAACCTCAGATCAGATCATGAAGAGTTGGATATGACTGAACAAATTAGAATGTGAAGGTTGTTGACAAGGTTGGATCTTTAATGTGATATATAACATTCACATACTGAATGTTATGGAATATTATTGTTCTGTAAGAAATGATGATCAGGCTGATTTCAGAGAGGCCTGGAGAGACTTACATGAACTGATGCTGAGTGAAATGAGCAGAACCAGGAGATCATTGTAACAGCAACAACAAGTTTATATGATGATCAATTCTGATAGAAATGGCTCTTTTCAATAATGAGATGCTTCAATAGATTTATGATGAAAAGTGCCATTTGTATCTAGACAGAATGATAGAGACTGTTCATTTAAGGGTAGTGTTTTCACCTTCTCATGAGCTATCTTATGGTTACAAAAGGACTAGTGATCACTATTTCTTATTTCTCATCATTCTTCTCTCCCAATTTATTTGATACAACAAATTGCCACAAGCATATGTGCCTCACGGGATTTGGAGTGTTTTGTTTTCCTTATAAATATTCCTATTGTTGACCTAGTGCCCTAGGAAAATTCAGCCCTTTTCCACCATTTTAGCCCTGCTGGTGGTATTCTACTTCAGGCATCCTGAAGAATCATAGTCCTTTCCTGTCTTACTCATACCTGTTAGATTCACTTTATTTGTATGTATGTCTTCTCCTAATAGATTATAAGCTCTTGAGAATCAGGAACTGTGTTTCATTATCTTTGTATTTCCCTTTACACTCAGCACTTTAAGTAGGTACTTAACAAATGGTTAATGAATAAATTAATTGAAATGTAAACAAAAGGATAATTCATGGTTGCCTAATTGTATTTCTCCCTCCTTAGAACTTGACTCTCTTTGGATATTTGATTTGAGCTATTTCACATGTCTACACACACACATACACACACACACACACACACACACACACACACACACACATTTGTATTCAGCCTTAGACACTGGGCATTTATGAGACACTGGGCAAATCATCCAAACTCTCTGAGCCTAGTTTCTTCATTGCTAAAGTAGCCCCTACCTCACAGGCTTGTTGAGAGGATCAAATGAAATAATATGAATGTAGAAGAAGTGATCAGTGGAACCCTTGATTTACTGGACTGTGCTCTGGATATTACAGGGGGATTTGTTTGATTCTTAATGACTGGGGGCTTGTATTGAAGATTACTAGTGAAGGGAGGGAAATATATGAAGTATAAAGTTGGAACTGACTCCACCTTTCTCTTCTGAGACTGTTTTCTAGTTTGCTGTAGGAGCTGCACCTTTCATTAAATACAGATCTGCTTCCCTTGATCACCTTTGCTCAGAAAACTTTAAAAGAGCAATATAAATGTCAGCTGTTATCATCATCATCATCATCATCATCATCATCATCATCATCATCATCACCATCACCACTACCTCAGAGGATAGCTGTCAGAAAACCATATTTTTGACTTAAAAATCCAATAGAAATGTGAGTTATTATTAGAACCAATAGCAATGTGATAATAAAATACAAAATAAAGGCCCCATGCAAAAACATCTTTAATCTTTTGAGAAATCTAATTTTGCTAGCAAGAATGTCTTGTTCTTCCATTGATGTCTGGGTTCTGACTTCTTTTTTCCATTATCTTTATGAGATGATTTCTGAAGTCTAGCAGTGTAAGCTTGGGTTTTTGGATAACTACTCGCAGTCAAGGGGCTGTCTTTGTTAGCCCGATACATATATACCCATTCTGGATATACAGACCAACTTACAGGAATTTCCTATTTAAGGTCCAATTTTTTTCTGCTACCATAAGGAAAACTACTCCAAATAAATCAGGTCCCAGGAAAGTCTATAAGAATATGCTCAGGTGGGCATTCTATGCATAATCAATCCTTCAAGAGCAAAGGGGCTTGGATTTTCCAATACTCTCCTCAGTACTAAAGTGTTTTCCTTTCCTAGTACTCTGTGGGTACTGTGAGCTGCAGATTGTAAAATCACTTGCTTAATCATAGAAACTAACTGTCCTTGTTTTTCCTTGACCACAGTGACCAAGCTCAGTGTGGAAGGGGTGACTTAACTACATGGAAAGTCTCCAAATTATTTTTTGCACCTCTGGATCATTTTCTCTTGTCTAGCATGAACAGGTGACCATATTATGACCACCTCATGACCACTTAGTCAGTGGAGATGCCCTGTGCTTCACCCTGATGGGTGATGATGGGATGATGATCATCCCTGCTGATATGTCATTTTTGGCTCTCAAGAACAAGTTTGTCAACCAATAAAATTCTGTATTTTATCATTCCTCTTTTGCATATTTGGGTACCAAACTTTATAAACTCAATGCCTTGGAAGAAGAAGCATTCAGATTGTGAGGAAGATCTGAAGTTCATTTTATTAGAGGGGACCATGTATCATTTAGTAAGTGCCATTGGCTCAGAGCTCTGCCTGGGGCTCTTTTATTGTAGGTTAGACAATTTTAATCCCTACAGTTCCACCTCAGATTTGTTTAATTTGCATTTCATTGATTATTAGTGATTTAGAGAAGATTCAGTTTCATTGGCAATCCACTTCATTTTCATAGTTTATGAATTTGCTTTTTAATTTTTAATACTAGCAATTTGATTTTTTTCTTTAAAACATCAATTTAACTAATGGATAATCACCAAGACTCACATGACTGAAATGACTACAAATAACAATGAAGTTCATTTGATTAGTTTTTAAAAAAACAACTTTTGGTTTTTTTTAGTTCAATTATTTTTTAAACTTTCAATTTTATTAATTTCTGTTTTGATTTTCAGGATTTCTATTTTGGTTTTTAAGTGGGGTAATGTTTAATCTGTTTGTTTCTAGTTTTTTAGTTGCGTGCCAAGTTAATTACCTATCCTTTCTTTTACTTTTTTTGGATAAATAATAATCAATTTATTAACTAGGGTTAACAAATAATAGATTGAAATCAGTGGCTCACCAGGAAGCCAAAGATGTGACGAGAGTGTTGAATGCTTAAAAAAGGTTTTGGAAAAGGGGGGTGATGCTTGAGGGTGGAAATCATCTCTGATTGGTTGAGGGGGTAGATAAGAAATTGGGCTCAAATCCTTCAGTTCCACTTGTTGAGGGTGTGAAGAGGTTTAGTTGCCTCCAGATATCTCTGCCCAGTCAATGAACCATAAATAATGGTGGGTTAAGAATAAAACCTATACAAAATTCTCTTTGTAAGATCTTCTAGTTGGGTGAGGTCCCACCCATGATGGAAAAGCATGTACCCCTGAGGATTTGGGTAATCTCACTCATTATCAAAGTCCTTCAGAGATTGACTGAATAACCTACAAGGGATTGGTTTCTGAATGAAGGAATAGGAGAGAAAAGTCTTAATCCTAATTGAATAACTAGTTATTAATATGAGTGAAATGATAATTTCTTTCACTAGCAAGTGTCTGAAATTAGATTTTGATTCATTCTTAATCTAGGCCCATACCTCTATTCATTATGGTACCACCTAGATGCACCCTAGAGAGAGAATGAGAAAGAGGAGCAGGGTTTCCTGGAATTGGGACTAAACACTATAGTGGTGTCCCCCAATCTGAGCAGCTGGAATATGTTAATGACAGTGAATAAAGAGAAATAAAAATAAGAATTCATTTTCTGGGGCTGAGGAACATGGAAAATTTGCCTTAGGTGACTGGGTAAATACTCTTTCTTTTATTGATAGAAGTAAGTAAGTATAGATAGATAGATAGATAGATAGATAGATAGATAGATAGATATAGTGTGTGTGTGTGTGTTCCCAATAAGTACTGTTTTGACTTTACCCCACAAATTTTGGTATGTTTTTTTAACGAAATTATTGATTGTTACCAAGATGTATTCTTTAATCTAACCATTCTTTAGGATTATACTATTTAATTTTGAATTAGTTTTTAGTCTTTGTTTCAAAGGTCTATTTTTAAGTGTAATTTTTATTATATTATTTTCAGTAAAAGATCCATTTAATATTTTTGTTTTCTTGCATTTATTTGTGAGATTTTTATGCTCTTATACTTGCTCAATTTTTGTTAAGGTGTCTTACACACCTGGGAATATGTGTACTCTTTTGTATTTCCATTCAATATTCTTCAGTGGTATATCCTATCTAACTCTTTACAAATCTATTCAGGTCTTTAACTTCTTTCTTGTTTATTTAATAGTTAATTTAACTAACTCAGTAAAGAGGGGGCACATTAAGATTCCCCACTATTAACGTTTTATGGTATATTTCTTCTTGTACCCCATTTAATTTTTCCTTTAAGAATTTGGATGCTATTAGTATTTTGTGCATGTATTTTTAATATTAATTCATTGTTTATTTTAGTAAAATGTAGTTTTCATTTTTTTAAAAACTAGGTCTGCTTTTGCTTTTTGTTTTGAGATGATGCTTTTTAAAAACTTCAGCAAAGTAAAATAGATTCTCCTTAGTCCTTTATTTTATCTCAGTATGTTATGTATCTTTCTGTTTGATATGTATTTCCTGTAAACAATGCATTATTGGATCCAGGTTTCCAATCTATTCTTGTATCTTCTTATTTTTTTTGGGGGGGAGGAGAGATATTCATTTACATTCACATAATTGCTAATTGTGCATTTCCCTCCATTCTGTTCTTTTGTACTTTCTTTCCCTCCCATCCCTGTGCCCTCTTTGAATCTGTTTGGCTTTTTGACTACTGCCTCTTTTAAACTACCCTCCTTCTTATCTTCTCTTTTCACTTAACCTTTCTCTCTTTTTTTCCCCTCTATTACCTTGTTGGGTAAGATGTATTTTTATACTCAATTATATGTGTATTTTTCCCTCTAACCAGTTCCGATGTAAGATCCACATGTCTCCCATTTCCCCACTACTGTCCCCCCTCTATTGTAAACTCCATCTTGTTCACTCCATTTATATGAGATACATCTCTACAAGTCTTCCTTCCCACATTTTGCCCCAGAACATTCTTCTTCTATACCCTTCCCATCTCTTTTTGACATCATCCAAGCATAATAGGATTACACCTTAGCCTTATGCTCCCTCTAAGATTCCTGGTGATGATAAAGTTCTGAGAGGTTATATATATCATCTTCTCATATAAAAAGATTCCTTATTATTTCCCTCTTATGTTTAACTTTTTATGCTTCCCTTTACTTTTGTGTTTGTATGCTAATTTTCTACTCAACTCTGGGATTTTCATCAAGAATACTTGAAAGTCCTCTATTTCCTTAAAATTCCATCTTTCTCCCTGTAGCATTATATTCAGTGTTTCTGAGTAGGTTATTCTTGGATGTATGCTAGATTCTTTGCCTTCTGGAAAATTATATTCCAAGTTTGCTGCTCCTTAATAGTAATTGATGCTACTACTGTCTATCTACCCAAGTTACTTATACCTTCGGAATCTAATACTCAATGTGCAACAAGAAAATGGTACTTACACACATATATTGTATCTAGGTTATATTGTAACACATGTAAAATGTATGGGATTGCCTGTCATCGGGGGGAGGGAGTGGAGGAGGGGGGCATAATTTGGAAAAATGAATACAAGGGACAATATTATAAAAAAATTACTCATGCATATATACTGTGGAAAAAAATTCTAAATAAAAAAATAGTAATTGATGCTAAATTGTGTGTGATACTGACTATGGCTCCTTGGTATTTGATTATTTCTTTCTTTTCTTTTTAAGTAGTATTTATTTTTCCAAATACATATAAAGATAGATTTCAACATTCATTTTTGTAAAATTTTGGGTTCTAAATTTTTCTCCTTCTTTCCCTTCTCTCTTTCCCAAGACAACAAGAAATCTGATATAGGTCAAATTTATGCAATCCTTTTAAACACATTTCCATATTTGTCATGAAGAGAAATCAGATCAAAATGGAAAAAAGCCACAAGAAAGAAACAAACAAATACTATGTTTTGATCGATATTCAGTCTCCATAGTTCCTTTTCTGGATGTGGATGGCACTTTCCATCACAATCCTACTGGAATTGCCTTGAATCACAACACTGTTAAAAAGAACTCATTCTATCACAGTTGGTCATCACATAATCTTGTTGTTACTACATACAATATTCTCGTAGTTTTGTTCACTTCATTCAGCATCAGTTCATTTAAATCTTTCCAGGCTTTTCTGAAATCAGCCTGATCATTTCTTATAGAACAAGACATACCACAACTTATTCAACCATTCCTCATCTGATGGATATCCATTCAATTTCCAGTTTCTTGTCATTATAAAAGGACTGATATAAAAATTTTTGCACATGTGGCACCTTTTCCCTCTTTTATTATTTCTTTGGAGTACAGACCCAGTAGAGTCACTGCTAGATCAAAAGATATGCACAGTCTGATAGCCCTTTGGGAATAGTTCCAAATTGCTCTCCAGAATGGATGAATTAGTTCACAACTCCACCAACAATATATTAGTGTCCCAGTTTTTCCACATCCCCTCCAACATTTGTCATTATCTTTTTCTATCATCTTAGCTAACCTCAGGTATGATGAAGTATCTCAGAATTGTTTTACCTTGCAATTCTCTAATCAATAGTGACTTAGAGCATTTTTTTTTCATATGACTAGAAATGACTTTAACTTCTTCATCTGAAAATTGTCTATTCATGTTCTTTGACCATTTATACTTGATTTTTTTCTTTCTATTTACTTGTGGCATTCTTTTCTTAGCCTTGGAGCTCTGCATTTTTGTTGTAATATTTCTGGGAACTTTCTTTTTGAGGTTCTTCTCAGGAAGTGACTGTCTGATTCTTTAAATTTCCATTTTGCCTTCTAGTTCTAAGGTATCTGGAAAGTTTTAAAAAAATATAATGTGTAGCCTTTTTTTTTTTTTGTTCATGGCTTTCAGGTACTCCACTGATTCTTAAATTACCTCTCATCAATCTATTTTCCAAGTGAGTTGTTTCCCCATGGTATACTTCTATTTTTTCAGGTTTTTGATTTTGTTCTATTATTTTTTAATCCTTTATGGAGTTATTATCTTCCACTTAGCCAATTCTGATTTCCAAGGTCTTATTTCCTTCACTAAGGTTTTTGTATCTCTTTTTCCAACCTGCCAATTCTATTTTCTTTCTTTATAGTTCTCACTTGGTTTTCAAAATGATTTTTAGTCCCCTTTTAATACTCTTGCTTTAACACTTTTAGGAATTCTTATTGTGTCCAAGTTGCACTTTTTTTTGAGGATGTGCTTTTTTTCACATCATTCTCTTCTTCTATTCCTATGTTTTAAACTTCCCTGTGACCATATTAGCTTTTAATGATTGGATTCTTTTATTTTCTCAGTCTGCTTTTTGATTTTGAGTGAGTACTGAGCCCTGCTCATTTCTTGGGAGGAATGTCTAGCTTGAGTTTCCTTCTTTAATATCCTTCTGCTACTTTCACAATTCAGTTGGAGTTGGGGATGGGGGGCACTAAGCTTTCAGTGTTCCCCAGGTGATATGATCTAAGGAAAAATCTATTTATTACCTTTCTGGTTTGAGTCTGCAAGTTCCTGATTCAGATTTGCATCTTTTGGTTTGCATATGGTGGAGAGTTTCAGTAGACTGCTGCTGAACTCAGTCACTGTTAACCCATTGAGAGGTTTTATAAGTTTTGAGTGATTGAACTTCTGGCTCTCTTTGGTTTGGGATTCCTGCTCTGGCTATTTCATTGCGGGGTTATAGGCTGAGCTAAGAGCTAGAACTGAGCCACTGCTCTGTTCTTGGGACCAGAGTCACACAATCCTGTGTCCAGAACGTGTTCCTTCCTCAGTACACAACTAGAATACATGTACATGACCACTCTTCTCTGCCCTTGATCTGTGATCTAGACTGGGTAGTGGGAAAAAGAGCTGCCAGATGGCAGTCATTCCTATTTCACGCACTAGTTCAGGGGTTCTCTGGGAGGTCTTTCTCTTTTGGTGCTTCCTGCCCAGTTGCCCTGTTTTGGCCCTCTTTCTTATCCTGGGAGGCAGAAAGCTCTGTGGACTCCTGACCACATCCTATCTTCAGAGTGTGTAGACCTCTGTAAGCTTGCCTGGGCTGGAAAAATGACTCTGGGATTTTTCTTGGATTTCCCAATTACATTTTGTATAGAATTTTTCCTTGATCATTGCAGAGAGGGTAAACTAAGCAGCCTAGCTCAATTGCTTCTCAATCCACCCTTTTGACTCTGTCCCCATATTTTTTACTTCATACGAATACAAACTGATGACTAAGAGTTGTCAAATAGTTTTCTTATTACATTTCATGAAGATATAGTTATACATGTTTAAAATTAATTTATAATTAAACTCTTTATGCATACCAATGAGAGGATATAGTAAGAGGAATGGAGTAATGGAAGGAAACCTGAGAGAGTCTTAGGCTTAAATTCAGGGAGATCAGAATTCAAATGTTATCCCTAGGATTACTGTCTTACAAATTATCTTATAAATTCTCAATGATCTAGGCAATTTAAAAGGGTTGCAATGTTAAGTTCAGATCTTCTATGGCAGAGAGAGGTTGCAATTTCCTTACACTGAAGAAATCAGCAGTCCAGTCTCTATCAGTACCGACCATTATTACAGTGTAGAAGCCCTGGAAAATGACTTCTTCTCTGAAGTTAAGCATACCTTTCTCATCTTCTATCTTATTTTCAACATTCCATAATTTATTCAGCAAAGCTTTTGTTTATGGATAGTACAAAAGAAGACTTCAGCCAAATCTTCATTGAATTATTCATCACATATTCTGAATTCATTGGACCTCAGCAAATGAAGTTTTATTGAATTATAGTGTTATCTATACTCATACTGTTATGAGATATACCTGTTAAATAAACTAGATAATAATCTGCTAATTGTTTATTACTGTTAGTTTCTTTGGTCCATTCTATAAATTATCTAGAATTAATATTGTAAAAGGACTGTTTTCATCATGCCATTCTCCTCCTCAAAGGCTTTCAATGATTTTTTGGTACCACGAAGCTAATATCCAAATTCCTCAGCCTTTTTCTTCTGGGCCCTCCACTATCATAATCCACCTTACCTAAACCATTTTTTCTCTGGACTCTTCTTTTCTAGCCAGATTAATTTAGGTTAATCCCCCTCTTCATCCTTGATATTTCCTTCCTCTTCTCTTTTCACCTACTCAAATTTCATCCATGCTTCAAGGCCCTGTTAAAATCTGGCCTCCTTTATGTGAAACAATCCCTAATCGAATTCAGTGCACTGTGATCTGAATTTCCTTGACCTTGTGGCATATTTATTTATTATTTATAAATTGGATCCTACTTTGGCATGCATTATGTTGTTTTTTTGTTATTTATCTTTTTCTATGTTAACGTCTTCTCTCCACAACTGGACTATCACTCCCCAAAGAGCAGGGGCCATTTTTTATGCTCATATCACTTTTATGTCAGAGGTTTTGGTGTGCCGTGAAAGACCCAAATACACTCTGAGAAATTTCTCACTTCTCTCACTTAATGGACATATTCAGATTATATAAGATAAATCCAAGGTTTGTCACTAGCTTGTTTTGCAAGTATACATTGCAGAAAATTCAAAGAAGGTAAGTTTTAGATATAGTTTGATGGAAGAAAAAATAGAACTCATAATAGAAGACAATGATACACCTGTAGTATGGTAAGTGACCTTTCTCCAGGGACTTGTATTGCTTAAGAGTACTTCTAAAGCATTCTGTTACCAAAACCACTTTGCCAGTACTGTTAAAAAATGATTGAAGACCTTGAAGAGCTTTTTTTTTTTTTAATGTGGATTGTATCTTAAGTTGCCATTTATTACAACATTTAAAAAGCATTAATTCATTTCAAAATAAAGATAAAATCCTACATATGAACATTTTTATAAAAATGATTTTATGAAATAAAAAACAGTAAGAAAAGTTACAATTTCTTTTTGCATTTTTACAAATAATTATTTTTGTCAGGCTATTGTAACCCAGTTGTTTTAAAGCAAACCAATGAGATTCAAAAAAGTGATTCAACACTACTTGTATTTGTTGTCAGGCATTTATATCAATGATTTTTGATGATTAGTTGGTGATGATATTGGACAAACACAAACAAAACAGCAAGTCCAGCCATGTCTGAACATCCTTCTATTTGTAAGAGAAAAGCACAATTCTGTCTTCATGTTATAGCTAAATCTTTAATTTACAGGTCATGGAGCCTCTGGTGAATTCCATTGTACACTCATGGGACTAAAAGAAGGAAAACGATATCTTAGTGTTATTATGAAAATAGCTTCAACCATGCAGACCTTCTGAAAGAATTTTAGAGGACCCCATCCCCTCACCAGGGGATGCTAGACTGAGCTTTGAGAACATCACATAGAGTCCCCAGCAGGTCCTTTTACATCCTTCTGAAGTTTCCACAGATCAAACATGGGGTATCAGTATCACTCTTGCCTTTGTTTCCTCTAGTTTCTCTGAAACTAGATATCACATGATATCTTGGGGTCTACAGTCTAGATTTCTTTCTTAAGGACCATGACTTAAACCTAAATCACTCTGACTCCCACTGATTGACCAACAAACAACAGGTCCCAGGCCAAGTTCCACTTGGTTGGCTTGGATCCTAATTGGCATCAGAGGTATGTAAAATCTTTTTTGGGGCAGAAAGTCTCCCATCTCTTCCTTTCTCTTTATTCACATTACAGGCCTCCATCATCTTTATCTGAACTATTATTGTTTATGTTTGGTCTTGTTCCCTTCTTCTTTCACTCTATGATACTTGCCTAGTAGATCACAATGGAAAGGGACCTTTACTCTGTTGAATTAACTTGTGGTATCCTCAATACCATTTTTTTCTTAAATATCTTCCTCCTGCTATAACTAAACAAATTATTTATTTTGACTGCTGAATGACAAACAAAGTTCTCATTCTCTTCCAGTGTCAAATCTAAATCACCAGGGAACTGGCCTGAAGCCCAGATCAGAACAGATGATTTAGTGACATTCAACAGATGTATATACAGTATAATCAAAAAATTATCACAGAATAGCTATAAGCAAGTCCAAGATATTTATGGAAATCTATTAAATCCATAAATATTTGTTAAGTACCTACTATGCTTCACTGTGCTAGCCTTTAGTAAATGGAATAAGAGGTACAAAGACAAAAATGGAAAATAGTCTCAGCTCTTAAGAAGCTCATAATTTTCTAAGAAAGGAGATTGTGAGAAAGTGAGAAACAGCCTGTACGGTGAAGTAAATACAAAATTATATGAGGAGAAAGAGAAAACTAAGAATTGTGGGGATGAGGCAGTCAGGGAAGGCAAAGACACAGGAGGTAACACATAAGCTGAGCATTAAATGAAACTTAGGGTTCTAAGAAGCAGAAGAAGTGTGAAAGGAATACAGTTTAGATGTGAAAAATAGCATTGTAAAGGTAATGAAATGCAGAATTCCAAAGGTAGCTGGTAAACAAATTTGGCTTAAAGGAAGCTGGTCAGTTAATAAGAGTGTTTTTTGTTTGTTTGTTTGTTTTCTTGTTGTTGTTATTGTTTTTGTTTGTTTGTTTTCTGAGGCAGTTGGGGTTAAGTGACTTGCCCAGGGTCACACAGTTAGGAAGTGTTAAATGTCTGAGGCTGAATTTGAACTCAGGTCCTTCTGACTTCAGGGCTGGTGCTCTATCCATTGCACCACCTAGCTGCCCCATAAGTATTTTTTAAGCACTTAATTTGTGCCATGTATAGTGCTGAGCCCTGAGGATACAAAGAAAGACAAAAATACAGTTTCTCTCCTCAAGGAGTGCACATTCTAACGGGAAAGATAACCAGCAAAAACTGTATGAACAAGATATATACATTGTCAACTGGAGTCTTTGAGTGTTCCAGACATCACAGACCGTCAGTGAAAAAGCATAGTGGGGCATTGGAAAGAAGCAAGAATAGTGCAGGTGGGTCGTAAAATGAATGGGCAGATTATGAAGGGCTCTAAGTGCTAAAGAGAGCATTCCCCTCCCCCCTTTGAAGGTAATAGGGAGCCACTGGAGTTTACTGAGTGTGGTCAGACCTGTACTTTAGGAAAATCACTTTGGTGGTTGAGGGGAGGATGGAGAAATTGAAAATGATAGATGGAAGCAAGTGAAAGTTTTCCTTAAAGATAAGGGAGATGTGGGCATATTTGTAGGCAGCCAAGAGATGGAGAGAAACTAAAAATAAGTGAGAAACTAGGGATAATAGTGGGCAATCTATGGAGAAGGTAGTGTAGAAAGGGATCATTGTGCATATTGAGGGGTTTTCTCTGGCAAAGAGAAGGATTTCCTCTTCCTGTGAGATAGGTACTGTCTTTGAAGGGAAATAATTTGAAATAAATCTGCAAAGAGAGGTGGGAATCAGATTTTGGTATCAATCAGTCACTGAGTCAACAAGTATTTATTAAGAACATGTCAGTCTCTGGAAAGCTTTAAATTGAGAATAATAGGCTCAATTTTATATTAAAGACAATAGCGAGTAATTGAAACTTATTGAAAAAGGGAGTGACATGGCTAGATCTGTCCCTTAGGAATCTTTACTTGGCAGCTGTATGTGGAGGACATACTTAAACAACCTTTCAATATCTCATCTCCATTCCTTTGCATAGACTGTGCCCAAGTTTGGGATGCTCACCTCTGTCTCTTAGCACCCCTAGCACCCTTTATCCCTTCCCCTCATAAAACCAGGATCGCTTTTGTTTGCTGCAGGATCTTAACAAGTGTTAATTGATTGACCAAGGGTTAGTTCAAGTCCCCCCTTTTCCCAATACATCTCTGGACTTCCTGAGTTGTTAGTGCTCCTCCTTCCTCATAACTATTTTTTTTCTTTTTTATTGACATATTTCCTCTATATAAGCTTTGAGGGCAGAGACTCTACTTTTGTATCTGCAGTACTACTGCCCAATGGTTCTTCACACAATTTATAGATTCTTGTTGATTGTTGAAAAGTAATAATGATGATGACCACCATGTTAAATACAGTTCTCTGGCCACCAGGCCTGTTAGAAGGCCTTTAGAAATTTTCACAGTGAAAACACAGGGAACTTTCTCCTTTTTCAGAGTACTTGTTGCCTACATGGTTGATTAGTTGTTGGTATGTTGACAAAACAGCAGGATGATTGATGAAAATTCCTATTTATGTGTAATATAGGGACTGGTCTGTATAAATAAGGTTATGAAGACACAATCCACACAATGAATACACAATCTTTTAGTGTATTTCATAGATACAATGACCAACATTTGCACCTCTAGAGATAACTAGGGTAAGCTTTTCAGTCCCAAGAGAGGAAAGTCATCTGCCTTCTGGCTCATATTTTATTGCTAAATGTCATGCACTGAGTTGGCAAATGCTGACAGTTCTCATTTGTTGTGTAAATCATTGACCCTAAACTTTTATTGATCGGATAGCCTTAGGTGTTCCTATCAAGTTAAAACACGTGAGAGAAATGTGAATATAATCACCATAGTGAGATTTAAATCTTCCTTCCTTTCAACTGTCTGACATAATATGGTTTAATTTTCTTCCTCTTGACTTTAAAATGGCCACTGAGTTATTCATAAAATCATTTTCTTCTGTATTTCTAGTGTCCGATTTAGAAATGACCAACTGTATGATCCTGAACAAGTCATTCAACCTGTCTAAATCTCAATTTCTTCCTCTGTGAAATGGGAGTAATAATAATAACAATAATAATAATGATAGCACTTTATCCTATAGGATACTATGAGGGTTAAACGAGAAGATCATGTATGTAAAGTGTTTTTGTATACCTTTAAGATTATGCAAATGCCAGAGAGTATTATAATCTTAGGGTACTAAAAAAACCCTCCTATATCCTATTCACGTCCCTTGAATTTGAAAATCATTTAAAATGAAACTGTGAATATTATGAAAAGCTTATCTTTCGGAAGCATATATTAAAGTAACATGATAGTTCCAACACTGCCCTACTTATCTGGGTCCTCTTCTGAACTTCCATCTCCTATTCTGTGTATTTTAAAAGTATTCTTCTAACATCCTTCCTTCCTTCCATCTTTCTTTTCTTCTTCTACTTTTCCATTTTTCTTCTTCTTTCCATCTTTCTTTTTTTTTTCTCCTTACTTCCCTTCCTCTGATGTTTAAACCATTTGACAATGCCAAGGCTTTCTTTTCTAGATATTCAGTAACTATAGCTTTGATAGAGAAAGTTACTACATTGCATCTCCACAAGGGTTGCTTTGTTGAATAATGGCTGTGGAGAAGGATGGGAAGTAGGGCTGATTATTGAGGGTTGTGCTGTTCTTCTTTGGGCTCATCTGTCCGAGAATGGCCATTGGCTGGTAGTTGGGATTATGATAGCAGGGCTGGCAGGTCCTTTCCACATTGAGTGGTAGATGGACAATGGTAGTATTGGCCACGTCGGGAGCAGAGCCAGGGGCCCAGGGGCTCTGGGGCTCTGGGCTCTGGGTCCTGGGCTACCTCCATTGAGTTCTGAGAGGAGGTGGTCATCAGGGTGGTTGCAGGGCTTTGATCTTCCTGGTTTAAGCCAATTCCTGTCCCTTCCTCAGGATGCCTTGCTGCTTCAGTCAGGCTCCCTTACAGGTTTGTGGTGAAGATCAGATGAGATAATACCTGTACAAAGTGCTTAGCATAGTAGCTGGCACACAGTAGCTCCTATAGCAATGCTTGCTCTCTTCCCTTCTCCCTGACCTACCATCAAGGCCTGAGTGAGGAGGACTGGGTCTTTATTGTCCTTTGCACTGACCCCTAAGGCATGGTCTCTGACACCAATGTCACAGCATTCTCGTCATCTCCCAGAGATGATTCTTCATGAGCAGAGGCTCAGCCACAAAAGCCAGCCTCCGATGCCAAGAATCTATTCTTTCTTCTACTACCATGATTTCTGTTACTGCTCTCTTCTACAATAACTTCATTTGAAAACTCACTTTTATTGCAGAAAAAAAATCTGATCCAGAGCTCACAAGAGTGTTAGTCCCTCTTAAGATAGACATAAGGAAGGAAACAATCTCTTTTTAAGTTCTTACTATGTGCTAGGTCCTGCGTTAAACACTTTAAGAATGCTATGTCATTTAATCCTCATAACAATGATCCTATGAGATAGATACTATTATATCCCCCCTTTTACAATTAAGGAAATGGAGGCAAACAAAAGTTATGTGACTTATGAATGGTCACACAGCTAGTGAGTAGTTCAGGCCAGATTTGAACTGAGATTTTCTCAATTCAGAGGCAGTTAGATATTGCATTGCACAGAGTGCAGGGCCAGGAGTCAGGAGGACCTCAGTCTATCTGGTCCCCGATGGGTTGGCTGTTGTCCTTGGTTCTGGACAAGGACCTAAATGACATGACTTAACATAGGTGTGTCCCTATGTGGCTGATCAGATCAATATGAGCTCGGAAGGCTCTGCCACAGATTGGGCACAAACAGTCCCTGTGAACATCTGGCTTCTCTAACTTGCACAGCTCATGTTTTCTCTGAGCTAATTCAATTTGCTTTGCTCACAGATCCCAGCACCTTCTCTGAGAGGGCACAACATGCTGGGTAGTGCTGTACCAGTGTCTCTTATGTCATATAATTAATTCTAAAGTTCTTACTAGAGACCTTGAGAGTGTCCTTGTACTGCCCTTTCTGACCACTTGTGAGTGTATGCCCTGTGTGAGTTCTCCATAAAATAATCTTTTTGGAAAGCGCATGTTTGGCATTTGAATAATGTGGCCAGCCCAGTGGAGCTGTGCTCTTTGTAAATTGGAAGCTTAAGGGCAACCAAGGGGTCTCAAGCCCTATGGTGAGTTAGGGGGAAATCTAACCAAAGCTTGTAAGTCACTCAACTCTGCCTCAATTTCCTCATCTGTAAAATGAGCTAGAGAAGGAAATGGAAGACCAGTTTGGTATCTGCCAAGAAAATTCCAAATGGGGTCATGGAGAGTGAGACATGACTAAACAACCAACTTCTTGACTCCAGGTCCAGTGCTCTAACTTAGATGGCCTGTGTTGGAGATGATCATTTCTGGTGTTCAGAACTTTTCAGTCTCTCCCAGGGTATAGAGAAAAACAACCAATCCCTTTAAGACACAACCCTTCTTTTGTTCATGAAGGAAACAGAGACTCCCTACCTACCCCACAGTCTTCATCCTGGCCAGCAAGCAGTGAAGGATAATTTCTCCTTGGCAGAGAACAGTACCTGTGTCACATCCCAGTTATATTTTCATTGTGGGAGGCTGGATGAGTCTGTTCCCCAAAGCTCTGCCTCCAAGCCACATACTGTCATTTTCTAAGAAGATTCCTCCTTGAGCACCAACTTCCAGGGACAGAATCCTATGATTAGGAAGACCATTTTCCCGGCACCTTCTCCCTGAGGGAACAGTAGATAAACGGCAGCTGGAGCTCTGTCAGAGCCATCTGGCACCCAGAGCGGCACTCTTTCCTTGGAAGAGTTGCCAGAGAAGATCTATTCTTCCCCTTCTAATGCCAGGGGAAATGACTCAGTGACCTCCCTGGCTTCCTTTAAGTCTCAACCAAAATCCTATCTTCTACAGGAAGCCTTCCTCAACCCTTAATTCCAGTGTCTTTTCTAGTTATTTCCTACTTACCCTGTATATAGTTTGCTTTGTATATACTTTTTGCATGTTGTTGCCCCCTTAGATTGTAAGCTGCTTGAGGACAGGCCTTTTGCCTCTTTTTGTATCCCCAGAGCTTAGCACAGAGCCTAGAACACAGTAAATGTTTGCTGATTGATTAATTGATACTGGACTTTGCCAGGGAATCAGATGAAGGGAAAAAGGTCAGACCCCGACCCTGCCTTTGCTAGCCAGTCACTGGCCCTCCATGTTCCCCACCAGCTGAGCTTTCGCTGCGGGAATCCGAACCTGACTGCACACAGCGTGCTTTGCCTCCCTTCGGTTCAGTCAGCAGAGCTCAGGCCGGAGGCCGAGAGTCGCCACCTCGGTAGCTTCAGGATCTCTTGGCTGCTGGCACTGGGGCCCATCTGCTGCGGTGTCAGCGGGGGAGGCAGTCTGCCAGGCTCGAGATGGACAGCCCGCATCGTGGTGCATCTGCTGCCTCTTTGGCTTGTAGAACGGGTCGGGGTCCTAGCGCTCCCCCACGCCTCCGGCAGCCCAGCACCCGGCTCCATTTGAGGATACTTCAGTCCAGAGTTAGACATGCTTCCCCTCCTATTGTGCAGTGGGGGGAGTCATGCTCTTCTTCAAGGGAAAAAAGATTCTCAGGACCGTATAAATAGCCTCAAGCTCAATTACTGGGAGAACTGCTATAGTACCTGTCTCCTTCAGCTCTCTCCAGCTGAGCAGCAACACTATCTCTTTAGGAGAAATAAGGAGACAGGACTCAAGTTTGGGCTCAATTTGTCTTATTATGTGAAAAGGAATTCTTCTGTTCATTTTTATCTGGCTAAAAGTATGGAATAACTTTCTGGGCTGGAGGTAAAACAAGGAGGATTACTTTAAGTTTTTTTTTTTTTTTTCTTTTTCCCTTATGAAATTCCTTTTTTTTTTTTTTTTTTTTTTTTTGAGAAGTGGAACCTGAAGACTATTGTTTTTAATTTGAGACATCTGTTAAAAGGAGTAATTTGGCTCAATCTATAAACACCTTGATCAAAATGGGTGTGAGTAGTGACAAGGGATAAGTAAATTTAGTAAAAACTTTTTTGGGGGTAAATATTATGCTAAACTCTCTTAGTCTCTAGAGCCTCATTGTAATGAGGAGGGGAGGGGACTTTGACTTGCTAGAAAAGCAAACAAACAAACGAACAAACAAACAAATTTTTGTTGACTCTGAAATGGCTTACTGAGCTGGAGAGGGGCTTTATGAAAAGGCCAGTTGGGAGACTTTTTGTCATCTGAGGGGAGTCATATGCAGAGAGACTTCTCATCAGAGCCAATAGGTACTTTTCAGGTAAGGATTTTTTTTTCCAATAGCCCCAAGGAAGTAATGTCTAATAAGCCATAAAGAGTCTGCAATTTGAATAAAAGAGATTATCATGGTACAACTTAGATGAACTGAAAGAGACCTTCAAGCATATTGAATCCAATTTTTCATTTTTGATATGAGGAAACTAAAGCTCAAAGGCTATGACTTTCCCAAAATTAGACAGGTGGGGTGTCACTGAGACAGAATTTTGATCCAAATCCCTTACAAAACTTCACCTAGTAAAAGGGTATTATGTCAAGTGAGTGGTTTGACATCTTAGTCAGTTGTGAGCAATGGAAGTCCTATTCCCTTTTCATATCCTGTTGTCCATTTGGACTTTGATTTCAGATATACTCATCAAAGCATCCTTATGCTGTACAGGTAAATAAATACATAGAGAAAAATATGCATGGCCCTTTAAGGAAGGCATTATGTATGGATTTAGAATTACAGAAATCACAAAATGTTATAATTGAAAGAAACTATAGGGAGGTTATTTAGTCTTGTCCCCTCATTGTACAGATAGGAAAATGATGTCCAAGAGAGGATAAATAATTCCTCTCTCTTTCTTGTCTCTTAATTAGAAGATCTTTAACTTGTGAGATCTAGGGGGAAAGTCAGTGAACAGGGGAGGAAAATGGTATGATGTGAGAATAATATATATGAGAATAATAATATATGAAGGACAGATTATCCCTAGGCTAGATGGGCAAAATTTCTTGTAGAGAGAGACATTACCTAATTTAGTGGTCCACTAGACACTTTGATGGAAACTGCTGAGGGGCTAGAAGAAGATAAAGTTTGAAATGGGACTATTAGGAAAATAAGGTAATTCCAGATGAAATATGACTGGGTTTGGGTTGAAGGTTGTTGTTTTCTGAAATGATTATCTCTGGTGGAATTAAGCTGTTGAACTCTTAAGGGGAAAAAGAAACCCCTAAATGTTCATGACATAGTTGTGAAGCCTGCCACAATCTTGTCAGAATGGTGACAGGGAGAGTTGTGACAGGGAGTCAAGGAGCCAGTACCTCTGACTGACAAGACCTCCATATACAGCAATCACATGTTCAAAGTAACTGACACATGGATGAATGTACAAGTCATAAAGCACTGTTTTAATTTTCTTTAGTAATTTACCCAGCTAGGTACTTCTGAGTTGTTTCACAAAGACTTTCTCAGTTTTATTACTTTGATACTTAGAGAGATCCATGTTCTTATCAAGATAGGCACTTCTTTCAACTAAGACAGATCAAAACCCATCCATGATTTACTATTCCATGGGATTCTTGGTCATGCTCTTATATATATATATATATATATATATATATATATATATATATATATATATATATATATATATATATATATATATATATATATATTCCACAGAGGACCTATCCAATATGAGTTGAGCCTTCTTTCAGGTCAAAAACCTTCAAATTTCAGAATTGGTAGAAAACTTATTGTCTTAATCTTGCATTCACCTACCCTCAAGCCAGCCATTGGTTTTTGGGGGAGAGTAATGGTGATGGTATTTATTTATTTTTTAAAATTTTATTTTAATATGGTATTATTTTTCTAATGACAAGTAAAGTTGGCTTTCAACATTAATTTTTGTAAGGTTTTGAGTTCCAATTTTTCCCCCTCCCTCTCTTCCCTCTTCCCTCCCCAAGGCAGCAAGCAATCTGATATAAAACCAGCCATTCTTTATAAGTTCCTTTTGTTGTTGAGGTCACTGACATCCTTCCAGGTTCATGAAATCAAAGTCATCTTTGTCTCTTCCCTTTCACCCTCCATATTCAATAAGTTGCCAAATCTTGTCAGTTTTATTTCTACATTGTATTTCACACCCCAAATCTTCTCTTCACTAATTTAGCCACTCCCTATTTCAAGCCCTCATCACTTCTTCACTGGACTACTGAAATAGTCTCCTAATTGAATTCCTCGCTTCCCATCTCTCGTCTTTTCATTCCTTCTCCTCACAAATAGCTTAAAAAAGCTTTCTAAAGTATTGATCTGACCAAGTTACTCTTTTGCCCCAAAATCTTCAATTGCTCTCAGTTGTCTCTCAGGTAGAGTGGAAAGTTCTCAGTTTTGTATTTAAAGTTCTTCACCATCTATATCTGGTCTATCTTTCCAGGTTTGCTGTACACTATTTCCCTTCACATGTTCTGTGTTCCAGTCATAGCTTACCTGCTGTTCCCCAAACTCAACATTATATTTCTTATTTCTGGTCTTTGTACAAGCTGTGACAAAAGCTTGAAATGCATTCCTTTCTCATCTTTATCTCTTAAAATCCCTGATTTCCTTCAAGGTTTAACTAATATATCACTTTCTGTAGGAAACCTTTCCCAGTCCCTATAGTGGTTATTTTCTTTTCCCTCTTAATATATTTTATATACTTAGCATGTTGTATCCTAATCCCACACCCTCGGGCCCCAATAGCACATAAGTTCTTCAGGGCTAGGACTGTTTTTTTTTTTGTTTTTTTTTTGGTAGCCATAGTGTTGTACGTTACTTTGCACATAGTAGATACATAATGCTTATTTGATTTGAATTTACAGAACTCTTACAGTTTATAAAACATTTGACTATCATGTAAAGTGGGTAGTATTATTCTCATTGTACGTATTAGAAGATTGTGCCACAGAGATGTTAAATAACTTGCTCTGAGTCATGACTGACAAAATGGGGACTCAAATTTGGACCCTCCCAATCCCCCTCCTACATTTAGACAATGCTGACTAGCCAAGCTGTAAAAGCCCATATTCATATTGCTGGCCAAGCATTTGGTGACATTGAACCAGGAGAATTGCGATAATGAGCTAGGAGCTTAAAAACCTGGTTAGTTTCTCCTCCTCCACTAAAGTATATGAGCAGTAATAAAAGTCATGGTGCATGCACTGTTTGGGATAACTATAAAGCATCAGAATTCTATCAGAGTGAGTTGTGCTTATTTGGAATTTAATTTTTTTAATAGAAAATCCTTTCCTCAAATTTAATTTCTTTTGATCCTAATTCTCTTCTACAGAGAGTGATGCTAGGGCTTCATCTTTCTTTGCTTTGAGCACAATCAGTTTTCTAGAATTCTGTTCTTCTACTATACAATTTTAGGCTTTACAAACTGTCTTCTTGAAGCCATTTTCCTTGACCTTTCATTTCTACAAAAGACAACTCCAATGTACCTACTCTTTACAGAGCACTCCCGAAGCCTATATTAGTTCTCCCTTTTTCTTCTTATTTCCATACAGAATGCACATAAATAACAAAAACTCTCTTTTTTTGTTTTCTCTCTTTCCTGGGCAAGGAAAGATGAAACAAAGAACTTTTTCCTTGGAATTTTAAGGACAGCAGAAGAAATTAAGATTTTGGGAGATGACATTTGGGGAAAAGCACTTCATTCTTTCTATTTTTATTCTCTTCTGTCCCTATCTTACACTGAGCACAGTGTGGTGCTAATGGATTGATGCTTCAATAAGAGAAGACGACTATCTATTCTAAGTGCCTACCATGCTTTCTCTAATGGGACCAAGAACATTACTCTAATGGATGTGTTCATTGCAAGGCATCCCTTTGCCCGGCACAGATCCATCTGAATTTAAATGTATTAGTCTAATTTTGTACCTGTTTGAGAATCCTTTCCTTTCCCTTTCTGTTTCCATTAACCCAACTGACCTGTGGATTTGTTTGTTTGTGTGTGTGAGAATGTGTTTGTGGGCTTCCCCTCAAATCCTGAATGAAGCCTTTAGTACAAGTAGGTAGGATGTTTTGAATAATAGCTCACATTTTCCATGGTATTTTTCAAAACACTTTCTTCACAAAGACCTCAGAGGCAGGCAGTATGGGCATTATTATTACCTACATTTCTGCTGATAAGGAAACTGAGGCAGACATAAAATGGATGTACTCCGAGACCATAAGGCTGATAAAAGGTAGATTGAATTTGCCATTCTCATTCTAAATCTATGCACTCTATGCATGACAAAAGTGTCCTCTCTTAATATATCCTGTCTCATAACACTTCCAGGTGAATTCTATTGGAAGAAGTTTGTAGGCTTCTTGCATCTGCTCTTATGGCATTAAAACTAATTGGACCTTAGCTAGGGAGGATGATGATTCTCAAGAAAGTTACTATTCTTTGGCAAATCTCAGTGTCATTCATCCCATTGACAATGGGAAAAAAGAAAAAGAGTTTATATTATAGCTAAAATATTTAGACCAGATATTAAAAAAGAACTTTTGAACATTAAGGATTTAAAAATATTTACAACAGATTATTCTAGAAATATCCTTTCCTGGAGATTGCCTTTCACCAAATTTATAATAATTCGGTTTCTTATTCTTTGCCCTACTTCCATTTATGGAGAGGAAAGGGAAGATGAAAGGAAGAGTAAGGCCATATGGAAAGACTCTGGTTAAATGACCATAAGTTATGAAGCAGAGAATTTGAATTTCTGAGCCCTGCTTTTGGCTGGATTATGTCTCTGCTGCAGAATTAAAGCCTCTTTTGGAAGAGCCTCAGAAAAAGCTGCTTAAAAGCTGAGGATCTCTTTTCTGGTTTGACTTAGTACAATTGAATTACTGCTTATTTCCTTCTGTTCTTGGTTTGAGGATTGATGTGCATGTAATCCTTCTATCAAAGACGCTCTCATGATATAAAAGACCAACATTTACTTTGGTGGATTTTCTTGTTCTCTTGTCTTTTACACTCTTTCCCAGACAACCTGTCTATGTTGAAGTCTATTCTTTATTTGTAGAAATACATTTCACAATGTTACAGAATAAAATTTAATTAAGAGAAGGCCCATGCAAATTAGGAATTTTTGATGGACAAATCATTAGATCCAGAGATGAATGGCAGATCCTCAAGAATCAAGTCCACTCTCAAGTGTGAGGGTAAGAAAAACCCAAGATTCCTGGCAATAGAATATGACTAATCCTGCTACAGCCTTCCTTCAGCTACTGTCCAGAGAAGCAACCTGCATGGAAATTGGATTGGGGATCCATCTCTGCAGCTTCCACCTGCTCAACAGCCAAAGCTACTGAAGACCTAGAAAAGAAAGTTCTTCCCACCAAAGTCCTTGGCAATGACAAAAGATTCGACATCAGAAATCAACAGTTTTCTTAGAATGGCTTTAAAGAAGATGCATTATCATCTTTTCTTGTTAGTCCCTTAGATTCACTGAGTCTTTCCACTTAACTTGCTGCTGAAACCCCCTCCCCCACATATGAATTCCCCATATATATGTATAAATTTCCCTATTAGAAATGTGAGCTCTTTGGGATCAGGGGCTGTTTTATCTCTCTATCTGTATCATCAGCGATTGGCTTGTAGTAAGCCTTAAAATTATTTTTTTTTGTTCATTCATTAGATGGAAGCCCAAACTCACAAATTCTTTATAGGCTTGTGAAAAGGACCTAGATACTTTTCCCTTGTCAGGTAGTGTGGGTTGCCATAGAACTCTCCAACCCTTTGTTGCCATCTCCCTGAAACAACATGGGTGCAAAACATCTCCATTTTTTTCTTCTCCTATAGTCTCCTCTTTCTGATATTACCCCTCTTTAATTATTGGTAGCTTTCCTCTTCTCCTTATTCTAGCATCACCCAAGGGGGAGAAGTTGGATACAGAGAAGACTGATGAGATAGAAGAGACTGTTAGGGTAAAATGAGGAAGGGGAAAATGAATAGTATTTTTTAAGCTACATTTACAGTGATTATGTTGCCTGATAGTTGGCCATTTGTTTGTCTACCCCAGGGGTTTTTACCCTTTTTGTGTGTGTCATGGATACCTTTGACAATCTAATGATGCAAATGGTTCCTGTCTCAGAATAATGTTTTTAAACACATAAAATAAAATACACAGTATTACAAAGGAAATGAATTATACTGAAATAGTTATAAGAATTTTTTAAATTTACAAATCTCAGATTAGTAACTTTTGTTTTAGGCAGATATTAAAATGGGATGGTTCTTTCAGCCAATCTGATTTTTTGAGTTAGCAAAATTGGTCTGGAAATCATTATTTGGACAGAAATTAAGTGAAAACGCTTGAATCAAATTAATTCTTTGCAAGGAAGATTTTACCTTCCCTGAACACTATTGTCCTTGAGATTTCTCTCTTTAGAGTGCTGTATTGGAGGTGACCTGAACTGAATTCAGTGAGGGAGAAGTGAGAAAGGGTTAAGTAAATGTTCTGGTTACAACCTAGTTTTATACTGAGTTTTTAGAACAGGAAGGGAAAATATGTTTCTTCATACTTGTATTTTAAGTTTCAGATTCATAAAAGATGGCAGCAATAACCACAGCCTCGCTTCAGAAATAATCTATGACGCGAAAGTAGGAAACAGAACATTGCTTTTTTCCAACCATGTGCTTCCCTGGGGTCCTTTTGGAAGATAGACAATAGGGAAGGGAATTGGTAGATGTTTTCCTTCTATTTGCAAGACTATACTGAGGAGACACAATAGTTTATTAACCTTTTGCATTTCAGGAAGACATTTTAAATTTAATTGATATTTTTGTTTTTTATAACACTTTATTTCTGGCAACCAGTTAACAAGCATTCATTAAGCAGGTATCATGTGCCAGGCACTGTGCTAAGTGATGAGAATACCAAGATAGACCAAAAAAAAAAAAAAAACCCAGATCCTGTTCTTAAGTAGGTTGCAGTCTAATTGGGGCACAGAGGAAGGGAAGGAACATATCCTTTCCTTCTTTCCTATCCAGGAAGCCACTAGCTGTGATAAAGAATAGAAAAGAGAATAAAAAGTTCATAAAAAGCAACCAATCCACGAACTGAGTCTGACAATATATTCAATGTACTACACTCTGACAGAGTTGTATTTCCTCTTCTTTTCTTTGGGGACAAGGTTGGTTATTATAATTACACAGGATTCAGTTTCACTTGTGAATGTTTTTCACTTTTCATTTACATTTGTCATCATGTATAGTTTTTCTTATTCTGTTTATTTCACTATATATCAGTTAATATAAGTTTTGCCATGTTTCTCTAAATTTTTTATATTGCACAATACTTTTAAAAAGTGCATTCATGTATAGCAATCCTTTTAATATTCCTTAAATCAATAATTGGCCTTTAAATTAAAGAGCCACCTTATTTAGTTGTGATGAAAAATGTCAAGACAAAAAAATGATTTGTAACCAAATATTAATTAATATCAATGATAAGCACTCTCAGTCCATAAATAGCTTCTGAAGAAGCAAGGCACATTGAAAACATAGACTCTCCACACTGATAATTATGCCATACCAGATGTCACTATAATTTCACTCCCTCAAGTAATAAGAAGTCAGGTTGGTAGAAGGTGTGATTTCTTCAGACCTGTGGGAATTAAACATTCCTCTCTGGTCTGTGGTTAGGTGACAACTAGTAGACTGATCTTTTAAAATGTAAAAGAAGCAATAATACCCACTTCTAGGATTCTGGTATTATTTTCAAACTTTTTAGTGATAAAAGTTTTTGGGATGTATTATGAGACTTTCTTCTCTGGCCCTGGTTATCTGCTAGCATCAATGATAAGTTGTTGTCATTGCTTGCCCCTGGTTCTCAAAGAGGACCAGGACATCAGGGAGGTGATACCATGACAGGTAAGTGAGTCGGATTTAGTGAGGGAGGCTGGACAAGGTCACCGGCCTCATGTTCCCCTCCAGAGCCTCTGGGTCCAGTGGCCAGACATAGATCAAAGTGACTAGAGATGGCCTGGATACAGGACTTTTTAATTTGAGTCTTTAACAAGTCTTCAGTTTGACTGAAGCAATGACCAGTGACTGAGTAAATGTTTTCTTACCTAGAGGGTAAGAAAAAAGAAAGAGAATGGCCTCTTTTGGGTAATAAAAAATTAGTCCAGAAGGGGAAGACCCTTAGGGTTTCTGCCCCAAACAACAATAATTGCTATTTACAATCACTCAGAGTCACTCAGGACCAAAAAAAAAACTAAGTGGGTTTGACCTGGGACTTTTTGTTGGTCAGTTAGTGAGAGCCAGGATAATTTGGGTTTAAGGCATGTTGCTAGGGTATAAACCTTAAATATCTTAAAAGATTTTAGCAATCAAAATTTACCTTCCTTTGGGCAAAGTACCCATAGGTAAGGGCATGATACTTTATATGGATGGAGAGAAGGGAAGGGAAAGAAGAAAGAAAAAGAAAGGAAAGGAAAAAGAAAAGAGCCTCTGTGAGTTGGAATAGAAGCTGACCACTGCGGGACTCAACTGGAACTGACCAGTTGAGAAACATAGCTTTTTTTCTTTACCTACACACTGAGGATGCAGTGCTCCCAGGACCATGGTTTTTGAATCTTTGTGATATGATTATGAACTTACTTCCTAGCAGAATAGAAAGAAAGAAGCCCTCCAATTTGATGTTGAGGTTGGAGAGACTGCTAGAGAGGCTTACAATTAAGACCACAGTTACTTTGCAGTATTGAACCTTTAGAGGTTCCCTCAAGTATTCATGAAAAATGTATATTACATAATATGCTTTTAGTGCACTCGAGGCTGCATGACTAGTAGGAACAGCTTTCCATAAAGAGAGAGAGGGAGATGGAAAGGGAGAGAGAGAGATAGAGATGGGGAAGGAGAGGGAGGGAGGGGAGATGGAGAAGAAAGAGGGAGAGAGAGAAGGATAGGAAGGGAGAAAGACGGAGGCAGAAAGAGGGAGGAAGGGAGAGGAAGAAGGGGGATGGAGAGAGGAAAAAAGAGAGGGGGGAGAGAAAGAAAGAGGGGGAAAGAAATAACGAGATAGGGAGAGAGGGGAGGAGAGAGAGAGAGAGACAGATTCAGAGACACAGAGACACAGGGGAGACACAAAAAGACAAAAACAGAGAGTCAGAGAGAGATAGACTACAAAAAAATTATCCTTAAGAGACCTAACTTCATATAGACTAGGCTGCTGAGGCCAAAATAGGGAACAATTCTTAACAGACTGATCTTACTTAAGGAGACCAGATTGGGCCTAGTGTTCATTAGACTACTGTTTAATCATTCCCAGGAGGACAAGGAGATTTAGTCAGAGTTCAGGACAGCTTCCAGGACTAAATCAAGTTCATTAAACTTTTGATGTTATTCAGTTATTTTTTAGTAATTTCTGATTTTTTGTGATCCCATTTATGTTTTTTTTTTCACTCAATCGTCTTTTAGTCCTTCCAACTATGTGCAAAGATATTGCTCAACATTCACTTTTGTAAGATTTTGAATTCCAAATCTTTTCTGTCTCACACCCCAAGACAGCAAACTTTCTGATATAGTTTATACTCATACATTTTAAGCATTTCCATATCAGTTGCGCTGTGAAAGAAAAATCAGAAGAGAAGAAAAAAAATGACAAGAAATAAAATAACAAAAAAGTGAAAATAACATGCTTTGATCTGCATTTAGTTTCCATAGTTTCTTCTTTGAATGTGTATGGCATTTTCCATCCCAAGTTTCTGATTTTACATGTTCATTGTCTGCCAAGTGAACTGAACCAGATACTGTATTCCTGTTCTTGCCATGTTAACTCTGGTTCTGTACCCTGATGAATGATCACAAAGGTCAATGACTCTTAAGACTTGAGATAATCAACTTGGAGACTGTTCCCATAGGACCCAGGAATGTCTGCATTCCATACATGAGCCTGCCATGGGAACTGCTACTCAAGAGCTAAGAATTATTGTGTTATGGTCCAACCCACTTGTCTCAGGTCACTCACAGAATAGAGCCTGGTTCCTTCTTCTCTTCTTTCTTCCCTCCTTCACTCCCTTCCTCCCTCCTCCCTTCCTTTCTCCCTTTCTCCTCACTTCCTTCCTTCCTTCCTTCCTTCCTTCCTTCCTTCCTTCCTTCCTTCCTTCCTTCCTTCCTTCCTTCCTTCCTTCCTTCCTTCCTTCCTTCCTTCCTTCCTTCCTTCCTTCCTTCCTTCCTTCCCTCCCTCCCTCCCTCCCTCCCTCCCTCTCTCCCTTCCTTCCTTCCTTCCTTCCTTCCTCCCTCCCTTCCTTCCTTCCTTCCTTCCTTCCTTCCTTCCTTCCTTCCTTCCTTCCTTCCTTCCTTCCTTCTTTCTTCCTTCCTTCCTTCTTTCTTCCTTCCTTCTTTCATTCCCTTCCTTCCTTCCTTCTTTCCACAATTTTAGCCATTCTAGTAATTATAAAGTGATATTTTGAGATTGTCTTGATTTGCATTTCTCTTACTATTAGGGTATTTGAACATCTTTATATGTGTTTATTAACAGTTTATATTTTCTTCTTCATAAATTGTCTGTTCATATTCTTTTACCCTTGTCCCATTGGGGAGTATGTATATTTTTAGTTTTATAGCTATGCATTTATTTCTTTTAGATTTTTGGATGACAGACCTTTATTTGATATTTTTACTAAAAATATATTTTTTTCCAATCTGTTTCTCTTTTAGTAAGCTGTCTTTTTAAAAAAAATAACTTATAAAAGTATAAACATAATAATACATAACAAATACAAACAGAATATGGATAGCATTGGATCCCAGATAAAAAAAGAATAATTTACATTTTTTTATCTTAAAAAAACCCCCAATTTTACAAATACTGACAACATTTGAACCACATTCCCTTTAGGCCTCTTTACTATGTTTATAGAAGTAAAGATTTGTTGCTGTTTTAAGGAAGTATAGTAGTAGTTTGAGATTATGGAATGTAGTCAGACTTTCTGTGTAACAGGCCACCAAATGATGGGTATGGCGGGCTGGTGTCATGGGAGTTCTCAAAAGAATTTGTAAGCTTAGATTTCTTCCAAATCAAGGGGGAAAGCTACTGTTATGCTTCTAATAATAGGCCAAATCCATAAGGAAGTGCATGAACCCCAGAAAGGAGTTGGGGTGGGAATAAAAGAATTATGCCATTGACTGGTGGGCAAAATTCCAAGAGAAGTTAATGAGGGGATTGTGGTAAAGTAGGTCTTTTATAGGGGAAATATATCCTCAGGGGCTGGAATTATAACTTGGTTTAGTGATTGAACATAGTAACTGTGGGTTATATTGGTTTTGTCAATGCAAGGTATTTGGACTAAGATTCTGCCAGAGACTCCTACTTGGGGTAAGGGTGTTATAAAGTCCACTTAACAAAAGGCCTAATAAAAAATAAAAATTCCACTTATAATCTTATCAGTGCTCCTACTTTCTTGCTTTAGGGAATAGTAGCAAGGCTTCCAGATTGCTCAATTCAGGCTCTCCCCTAATGCCACTCCTTGTTACCAAAAACCTGAGCATGCCTTTTATTTCATTTTGTTTTTGTTTTGCTTTGTAGAGGAGCAATCTCAATGATGCAGGAAATTATGGGGTGAGAAAACTCCTACCAATGCATATTGATAACTTCTGTAATTTATAATCTCAGTGACCTGGGGCACTATGACCATATTGGGGTACAATGGTTATATGTTCAATTACAGTCTGCATATGTCAGAAGTGGAACTTGAACCCAGATCTTCCTGACTCATACTGGCTCTCTAAAGCACAAATTTTG
Organism: Sminthopsis crassicaudata; assembly: GCF_048593235.1. Lineage (NCBI taxonomy): Eukaryota > Metazoa > Chordata > Mammalia > Dasyuromorphia > Dasyuridae > Sminthopsis > Sminthopsis crassicaudata. The sequence continues at coordinate 475,067,590 of NC_133618.1, forward strand.
CAAAACTTTTGTGTTGTTCTGGGGTTGCTAAGGACATAGTGATGTTTATTCCTAAATTCCTTTCTTTTTCTCCCTCTTTCTCTTGAGACTCATGGATATTTTTGAGAAGTGCCATACCAATAAAATGGATCCCTTCCACTGGAATTGTCTTAGGAAGATTCTGAAGATCACCCGGTAGGGTAAGATACCAGATACTGAGGTCCTTTCTGGAACTAAATTGCCAAGCCTTCAAATTTTTCTGCAGAGACTGGGCTGACCACATTGTCACACAATAGTCAATGGGATGATCACATTGTTTGAATACCAAAAGTATCCTTGCCAAAAAGATTATTTTATGGAGAACTCACATAGGGCTAGTGCTTAAGTGGTGGTCAGAAAAAACAATATAAGGAGACTCTCCAGGTCTTTCTTAAGAACTTCTGAATTGATTGTATGACATGAAAGACACTGGCACCGGGATGCCCAATATGGTGTACCCTCATCAGAGAAGGTGCTGAGTTCTATGGCAAAGCAAAATTGAAATAGCTCAGAAGAAATATGAAATGTCCAAATTTAGAGATGTCACTCCAAATGTTCATATATATGGACTGTTTGTACATGACAATGTGGCAGAGAAATCCAAGCTTGTGTGTGGAATGCAAAGATTGATTGCTCAGAGGCATGGTACAAAACAGAAAGTTTCTTTATTTCGATTCTTGTGAGAAGCGGGGCAGTCCCTTCATCAGAAAGTCTGGAGCAGGGAAAGCCGATTTTATGGAAGTAATGAGAATAGTTATATAGTCAAGGTTTACAGAAACTCTATTTGCCCACCTATGTCATGCTAATCCTTTTAAAAGCACTGACCAACTCAATCTTTATTCCTTATTTGTCTTTGGAATACAGGTGGGCTTTTTGTGGTACCAGGATCTTGGTTAAGCAATAAATGTTTCAAAATGTTATTAAGAAAAGGGGTCTATCTTGCTTCAAAGGTAAATAATCTATTAAGCAAGAGAGGTTAAAGGTTTCTAAATTACTGAGCTCAATCAATCAGATAGGGATGGCCAGGTAGAGACTTCTTGGATATCTCCAGGCTATTAAACAATTGGTCAGGTTTTTTTTTCAAAAACCAGTTGAGTAAAGGTCAAGGGGCTCTCTCTTAAATGTTTTCTGCTGAAAGACCAAGTCTTTGCTCTTCTCCCAGAGCCTAATGATTAAACAGACCTTTAGTGCTGAGTCTTGAGTTACCCAAGGTTATTATTCTGAAAAGTCCTCAGTTTCCCGTTTCACACACTCGTATTGGTCTTGATGCTGTTCTAGTGGTAGAGAACTGAGTGTGAGAATCCCCTCTTTGGTTGGAGGAGCAGGTCCACCATGAAAAGAATTCACAAATTCGGAAATTTTGGCAAAAGGGAAGTTTTGGCACTGAGAAGCCAGCTTTGCTAGGGACAAGAGGTCCTGGCAGAGAAACAGAGAAGAGAATGTCTTCACAGCAGGCAGGAATCCTAGGAGGCAGCCTTCGAGAGGTCCCTTGGCAAAGCATAATTCCTACTTCCAACTTCTGCAAAGGTTTGGAGTTTAGAGTTGTCTTTTATAATAGTCTGAGGCTAAGGCTTGAAAAGAGAGCCACTACCCCCAGGCCTAGATACTTATCTTGGAGTTTCAAGCCACTCAATATCAGGCTCAGATCTCCAATTGGATGAAATTATTTTGAAGGATTTTTTCTTTCTTTCTTTTTTTTCAAAGTCTGGAATTTCCTGAAGATCTGGGCTACCCCAAAAGATCAATGCGGATGATTTGCTTGAGATCTCCAGTTGAATGAAGCCCCTTATCTTAGAACAAGTTTGTCTAGAAAGTATGCTTCTTTCCAGACTTTTTGGGGTCGGAGACCCCGAATCTTCCTTCTTTTACAGGTCAAGTTTTTACTTGATCAATTTTACTGTCAGTCTGATCAGCCATAGTTGATAATCTATGAATAACAACATAGTCAGTGTTGTTGGGATTACAGGGGTGCAGTCAGACTCTCCCCATATCAGGTCACCAAAATGATGAGATATCCCCAAAGTATATTGGAGTTACAGGTCCATGTTGGGAGTTACCCAAAAGAATTTGTTGGCATAGACCACTAAAGGGCAAAGGTTTTATTATGCTGCTAAGAGCATGCTAAATTCCATAAGGGTAAGGAAAGGGGTTTTAACAATTAATAAAGGAAAGACAAGTTCCCTAGTGAAACTCATAATCAACCAGGAAGAGGATACATTGAGACAGCCATCGACTTATGGGCTAAATTCATAGAGAAGTTTAGCAAGATCAACAGGATGATGAGCAGATCTTTTATAGAGGACACATACCCTCAAGGGTTTAGGTCCTTTATTTGGCTTTCTGATTTGATATAGTAAAGGTCGGGGTGGGATTGTAATCAAAAGCCCACTTGACAAAATACCTAAATACAAAATACCTCTCAGAAATCCAAATAAAATATTAAAACTCTCTAATCTCTATCTTGCCTCAGTTTCTCTGGCATTACAATAGATGTTTTTTCATTTTTGCTTTTTCTTGCACTGTAAGTCTGGTAAGGGAAAGCTGGCTTGATTACAGTAGATAGGAAGACAGAGAAAAACTTAAGAATGGATTATTTTTAAGAAAGCTATAAAATTGACCCTTGAAATGCCCCTAAGGATAGATAATGTGTTCTGAATAGGATTATGCAAACATATGTAAATATGCTTTTGGCCTCCAAAATAATATTATTTGCTCTAAGGAAAATTAATGCAGGTCATTGCTTACTGTTTTAGGAGTAATTAGAAACAAATTTTTATGTTATCCAGAAAATTCTTTAGGGAGAAAACAAGCATGGTGCAGGACCATAGGATCATAAATTTTAGTGCTAAGGAAATCTCAGAATCTATCTAGTAAGCCTCCTTCATTTTACAGTTGGGGAATCTGAGATCCAGGGAGACTCAGTGATTTGCCCAATAGTACAAAAGTAGGAAGTTATGAGATAAAAATTTGAACTCAGGTCCTCTAATTCTAGGGACTTATATTATTCTTCTAGGATCATTGACATCATATTTCCATATTGTATATCTTAAATTATATTAATCTCCAAATAGATTACTTATGGTAATTAGTAACATTTAATGTTAAATTATCTGATGCATTTTGCAATTTGATCTCTTTAGGGAGGTGGCTAAAGGTGATGTGGGATATTTAGCAATTACTAAAAGTCTTAGGACTTCCTCTGAAATACATGCTGGAGGGGTTTCAGAATCTAATAAAGATGCTTCTTTTTGGTAAAAAACAAGAACAAAAACCCCCCAAACCCCCAAAAAACCCAACACCTTAAAACTCCAAACTTCAAATTTGGATATAATTCATTTGAAGTGGGGGTTAAAGATGAGCCAGAATTGTAAAAGTAAAAATTTTTGCAAGCAAATGTCTGCTTAGAGATTATTTCTACCATCCTTTAGTGGAGATAGCTGACCTCTTTGTTTACTGTAAATGTACCTAGTCTTTACTAAAAACAGGAAGTTCCTTGGGGACAGAGACAATATTGATTTCTCCACATTTGTACACATGTCTTCTTCAAAGCAATACTCTTCCACTGCTCTGGCTCTATCATTCATAGCCTCAACGATGAACAAGATAGTCTAGATTTAGGGAACCAAAATGAGATTAGGGTTTCTGGTTGTCAGGGAGTTAAAAGATAAGGTTTAGTGGCAGGTTCGGGGTTCTGGGAACCAAATGGAGAAGTTTGCCCCCCCTGCACCCCTTTGGGATTCAGCACAAGGGTAGGGAGTTTTGGGGAACTCTCTTCTAGAGGCTCAGAGGTTCTCTGTAAAAGAATTTACAGACCTGAAAACCTAGATTGATAAAAAAAGGTTTAATTATAGGGATTGGAAGTAAGGTTAGAAATCCTGACAGTGAGGCAAAAGTCTCATTAGAGAAATAGGTGAGGATAAAGAGAGGATAATACTGGAAAAGAATATTATTCCAGCAGGCAAATATATGGAAAATGGAGTTTGCACTGAGAATGCAGTTCTTAGTGGACAGAAAGTCCTGGCAGCAAAGGGAGCTGCCAAGGTCCATCTGTAAAGGACTTTAGTTGATGGAAGCGTGTCTTGGTGGGGGGCTGGGACAGCCTGAGCTGGTCAGACTCAGTGGGGGTTGGGACAGCCCAAGTTGGCTTGGTTCAAGCTGGGTTTCAGCTTGAGCTGAATTTGAATTCAGTGGTTAAGATTGGAATTCCTTTTGCTAGATAAAGAAAGAAACTGTCTTGCTTGCTTTCCCTTGAGCTGGGTCCCTCACTGAGGAAGAGTTGAAGGAGATTTTCTCCTTCAAGGAGTTTTAGAGTTTCAGGGTCCCTTCTTCAATACCATCATCCTTTTTTTGAATGGAGGCCAGCATCCAATGATGTTCTATTACTAGAGTTTGTAAAACTACTCTTGTGAACCATTGAGAAAAGGTGAGAATGGATGCAGACTTAAAATAGATGAAGTTATTCTCATTTCTGTATTGATATGCAGTCACCTGATTTTAGTAAAAAAATTATTGATATTTCAATTGATCATCCATGCTTTCACATCCTGTATGATTCTTGTGTATGTCTTTCCACAAATATATAAGGGCCATGATTATATTCCCCTTATTGATATTCAGATCAGTAAAGTGAGCATAACTGGAAAGACCTTAAAATCCATCTTGTCCAACCCCTTTGTTTTACAGATGAAGAAATTGAAATACAGGAAGGTTAAGGTATTTACTCGAGATTATTTAGAAAGTAAGCAGCAAAATCCAAGATATAGACTCAGGGATTATGATTCTAGAATCAATGGCAGTGGTGATGTTGGCATCTGGTCCTTCTGACTCAGTCTACTCAATCTGCATTTGAAGTAAAAGAATTGCAGGCTTCTGAGTAACCAGTGAAATAGAGTTAATGAATCCCTTCAATGTCTTAGGCATTTATTGGAGGCATTAAAGGAGAAACATTTCCCAAGATCTGGCTAAAAACTTATGTTCTTTTGTGACTACCAGCTGCTCATTATGATTTTCCTTAGTTTAATCAAAGATCTAAGGGCAAATGTTTCAATTCACTAAAGATAGTGCTACAACCACACAAAGTCCCTCCTCTTCCCCTTCCTAGGTAGCATGCTCCTCCCCCCAGCAGCCTCCTTTGTGTGGACCTGGTGGTGGAGTGGGCAGCAATACAATGAGGCTTCTTAAGGTGATGGAGTCGCCTGGCTGAGGTAGTGGGTTCTGGAGATATTTCTTCCCACTTTTACATTTTTAAAGTTACCAGTCTTCCTTCCTTTTCACCTTGCCTTTTCTTTGCCCTACTCTGCAAAGGCTAGCACATCATGACTGTTCATGAGCCTTCTACTTTGGGTAACCGGGAACATTCAGACCAGGAAAAGAGGAGTGAAAGAAGGAAGAGGAAGCTGTGATTCTATGGAAGAGACCTCTTCTTCCCCACATTGCATGGACCTCCATCCATATTACTTGTTACCTACTGCTGTAGAGCAGGGCAGGCATGGGTGCTCGATGTTGGAAGATTTGCTGATGGGTTGCCAATGGCCCAGAGTAAGTTCCTCAAGTAAGTAGCTGTGAAGAACCTCTGCCTTCCTTTTGGACACACAATCCTGGCACCAGAAGCTACTGGATGTGACAGCTGTGCATAATCCCTCCCCACCACACTTCATACACTTGTAGTCCTCCAACTCACTCACACCCTGAACCAAGAGCCTGCAGTCATATTATCCCCAGACGCAGTTTTGTTGCTCTCCAGTTCAGAGAGGACTGAATTATAGAGACTATTCTCGTCAGGACCTTGGACAGCGGGGGAAAGCAATCTTGTTGCCTGAGCCGGGAGGTAGGGTGCAGGTCTGATGCTTGCTACTCTTGATGCACCCTCCTGCCATGAGTACAAACCCTGAATTCTGGCTCAATGGTGCGTTTTTACACAAGACCTAGAGTCTAAAACGAGCCAGCAGTTGTGCTAAATGTTTTCTGAATGGGTCATTCACAGGATTTTCTATAGCTTTTGCAGGGTCTCTGAATAGACTAGTGTGTGAAACTAGTGTTTGCAACTTTTGATGTATAAAAATTTGATGTACAAAACTTTGGCTTGGATCTTACTGTTTGACACTATAAATATTGCTTATGTATGATATTTAGGATTTATGCTAGTTACTCTAAAATACTTTTAAAAACTTAAAATGTAACATAAAACATTTTGTCAATATACATTTATAAAGATGAATAACATTTACATAGTGCTTTGATATTTGAAAAAATACTTTATATAGGCTATCTCTTTTTACTTTTTCAATAACCCTGTGAGCTAGGCCCAGAGAGTTTTATCCTCATAATATAGATGAGGAAACTGAAACTGTGAAAGATAAAGTGATTTGCCACTGGCCACACAACTAATAAATATTAGAAGTAGAATATGGACTTAGACTTGACCAGTTCCTAGATGAGTACTCTGAGGACACAAAAAACCTACCATCTTTTCAGAGATGAAAGCTTTAAACTGATAGAGATGTCAAAGAAGCAACATCTGTGCTTGCTTTTAAATCATCTAAAATATGGCCCTAAATATAGTGTGCCAAAAATTTTAGTGCAGCTGTTTAAAATGCACTAAAACTTTGGGGACACCCTATATTACCATGGTTTTAATAAGCAATTGCAATGGTACATAAAGGAGAGTTAAAAGTATCTGATATTTAAGTTGCAGATTTTTATAACTTTGTAATTTAGTGTCATTTTAGAAAGTGGTAATGACACCATATACTGCTTTGTGTCTGAATGTGATAAGCACAGAATTGTATGAGTATAAAAGAGTAATGTCTTAAGTTTTTAAAAGTTTTTTTAAAGAATTTATGTTACTGAAGACAAAAGTTATGGATCATTAAGACAACATAAGACATATTGTTCCAGAAAAAATATGTATTTTAAGCAAAATGTTCATGAACTTTATATGCTTTAGTTAGCAAAAGTATCATTAAAACCAAATAGTTTAGACTAAAAGTTTTGAGGATTGAATGATTCTTTTAAAAAAATAATAATATCTTTTTGCTTTTCAAAATACATGCAAAGATAAATTTCAACATTTATCTTTGGAAAACCTTGTGTTCCAAATTATTTTCCTCCCTTCTCCTTTCCTTTCTTCCCTCCCCTAGACAGCAAGTAGTTCAATATATGTTATATTTATGTGTGCAACTCTTGACCTGGAGTAAGTTTGGCTAGAAAAGAATAGTTTAACAGATGTTGAGGTTCTTTTAATATGGTGTCTGCTAGATAAGCAGAACAAAGCTCAAAAAGCATACAGAAATAACTTAAATAAATGAAGAATTATCATTTATATGTATCTGCTAATTCTTACATAACCTACGAAAATAGTCGAAACTGGAAATGGTTCCAGCACCCTACCATTGAATGCAAAGGGACACAGAAGCACATAGAGACTTGAGATTGTAGTTAAGACTGAAGTTAGCTTGGAACTGTAATGGCATTGTTAAGAGGAACAAATATTATGATCCTCCATGAATTCAGAGATAGGAAAAAAAATAAGATGCAGAAGGAGGAAATAAGTTGCTTAAAATTGGTGAGCTCCTGAAAGAGATAAAGAGTAAAGTTTAGCTCACATAACACCAAAAGCAGGTCAATTCTATCTCAGTCAATTCATAATATCAGTTGCTTTCTATAATATCACCTAACATTTGTTTTGAAAATGTCAATCTCCTTGATACAACTTCATTTTTTGGGGAATATACTTTATCTTATTTAGTGTGTCAGGGCAACACTGTTGATCATGGACAGGATATTTCAGAGTTGCTTATAATGTGCCAGAAAGAATATTAAGTGCTGGGGATATAAATACATATAAGCAAGATGGTCCTTTCTCAAAGGGCTTACTATCTAATGAGAGAAGATTGATTAAATGATTTGCCCATAGTGTCAGAGTTAGGATTTGAACTGATGTCTCTCTGATTCCAAGAGTATTTACTAGACAACATTGCCTCTTTTTATTAAACTCTTTAAATTCTTCTGTTGATCTGAGGAATAGGAACTGGCCTATGCTACTTTTCTTAATTCATTTTCTTCTATTCACTAATTACTTTCGCCTGGCAGTCTAAGATTTGAAAATTAATTTATAATTAATTCTGACACTAGTCTAGTCCTGGCTCAAGTAACATTGATAAGGATGAAATAAGTCTTCTTTCATTCTTTCAAATATTAATTTTGACCTTTCTTCCAATGTATTTTTAAAAATTCACTTGTCATCTATAGCTCATTGTCTAAATTAGTGAATAAAATAAATGAATACTTCAAGCAAAATAAGCTTGGATTGCTTCCAAGAGTGTGGATAATTATGAGCACCAACTACATTATAATAGTGTCAAAGGAGATAGGTTTGTTTTAAAATAGAGACAAAAGGGATACAATATATTATAGCTAACATTCAAAAATTAGGATTTGCAGTATAAACATTTTGTCCAAATTCTTATTCTTTTGAAGCTCTAAAAGAATTTAGATTCCAAGGACAGATTATTTTGTGTATAATAGAGGTTCCCCTGATAAATTTTAAAATGCATGGACACATCCCATAATCATTTTTTTGTTAAATGAGTTTCAGGCATTTCTCGTTTTTGAAGAGTCTCTTTTGATTTCATATTCCAATTAATAGGTGACAACTACTTATCTAGCAGTTTTCTTTTCAGATCACAAATTTTAGAATATCCCAAATAAATAAGTAAGCAGTGGTTCTTTTTGTTTTGATTTTAGTTTAAAAAGACAGATGGCATTAATTTTTAATATTTGTCCTTTTTATATTTAAAATATAACAAAGCCCTCATTGAACTAATAACATATTTGTCTTCAGTAGTTCATTTAAAAGGTAAATGATCTTAAACCAGCACCCATATGACTGTTTTAATAAAGCTTCATTATTTATCTTAAGATGAGTCTTTGAATCCATGAATAATTGGGTGAAATGGTTGAAAGCCTCCATCTCTCAAAGTCTCTGCACTTTGAATTTCTGTGGCCATACCACATTTCTGGATATAGTGAAGCATTTTTTTCCTAATCTTATTTTCCCTTTTATAGACTTTTCTGAAGACAATAACTGTAAAGTCATCTAACAAGTTAATGTTGGCTATATATACACATATATACATATATGTATATATAGTACAATACATAACAGTGTTCATATATACACACATATGTTGTGTACATGTATACACAGTTGTATACACATACACACAAGCATATATGGACACACATATATACAGTATACATCAACACACATATGTAATATATACAATATGCATACATACATATGTGTGTATATATACTTACATACACACATACAGATACATATACACAGGGAGAAAGATAGACAGACACACACAGAGAGAGATATAGAGAGAGCACTAGTTTACATCCTTCCTGCATCCCCATTCTGGGTATCTAGTTAGCTACTTCCAGATTCTATTTTTTTTTTATTTCAAAACCACAGCACATGAACCTCCACTATATGTTTATTTTGACCAGTTAGCAGTAGATTATGCTTAATTCATAGCAAAGGCATCTTAAATAGCAATGTAAATGCATATAATATTCAACTTGGCTACTATGTTGGTTAGTTTTGCTGAACTAGATATTTTTCTTCTTAATTTTTAAAGAGATGACTCTCTGAAAAGAGGGAGAAAGGAGTAAGTATTGAAAATTATAAAGTGATGTGAAACAAAAAATTTCAATAAAAAGAAACAACTACTTTTCTGTCCCCTCCAAGAAAAGAAAAGAAAAGAAAAAAGAATGGAATACAAATAGGACAGATTCTCCTTAATACTTAATACTTCCTTGTTGAATATAATATATACTCTCTAAAACTAAACCATACATAACAAGCTCAATGTCATAAATGATCTTTGTGTATTAAAATATTTGTTCTTGATGTCATAGTTAATTCATAGTAAAATTCCTAGTAAAAAAGAAATATTTTAAAACTATCAGTGTGAATAAAGTAAACATTTGTTACTCCTTCCATGACTGAGTTCATTCTCCCAAGAATACATATTCCCTTAGTGAGAAGTTGTTTGGTCATTTCATTTGTGTTTGACTCTTCATGATCCTATTTGAGATTTTCTTGGCAAAAATACTGGAGTGGTTTGCCATTTCCCTTTCCAGCTCATTTTATAGATGAGGAAATAGAAGTAAACAGGGGTAATTGATTTACCCAAGGTCACAGAGCTAGTAAGTGTCTAGGGCCAGATTTGAACTCAGAAAGATGAATATTCCTGACTCTAGCCTGGTCTACTTCTGGACCACCTAGTTAGGTCCTTACTAAGAGAGTGGACTTTATAGGAACAATGTGTAGCATATCACATTTGTGGATAAGAGGGATGTTTGTATGAAAGAAAATTCACATATGGGGAATATATGTGACTAGGGCCCCTATATGAAAAGGCAACTCATATCCTTGATACCATGAAGTTAAGGATGCCTACTACTTATAGCACTGGAGTATTTGACATGTGTAGTGCTTAATAAATGCTTTTTGATTGATAGATTGCATTGCTCTGTCAGAACTTGTCCAGCTTATTCTAGCTGGTCACAGCAAATGATGTGTTTCATCTGTTCCTCACCAGGTGTTGCTTAGGGGTGCTCTCAGCTATAGGTTGTTCTTCACGGCTCTCTGCCAGCTGCTGCTCTCAGTCAGGCACCTTTCTTTGCTGATAGTGTTAAGAATTATTTTCTATTGCTTTCTACTAAACGTTGTATTTACTCCAGTAAATCAAGTCCAGTTATTTTCAGTCATCTAATATCTTGCAACAAGATTTATCTGAGACGCTGTGATTATAGTTCTTTGAAACAAAACTCCAGTTCTTTTAGGTACCTTCATCATTCACTAAGGGAGGAAGATGTTGTGGTTACTAAGCCTCTCTCCTGCAAAGGAAAAGATACAGGTCAGTTGTCTTTCTGCTGTGTTACAGGTAAAATTTAGGCTGAGATGCTAATTTCAAGGTCAACTGCAAACTATTAGAGGTTCTGTAATATATATATATGCATATATATATTTTTTCCTCCACTAGAAAATACTACAATATCCCTCAGCTAATTTCTTTGAAGTTCGCTCCAATTTTCTCAGGCAATAGTTTTTGAAGCTTTCTGTCATATTTGCAGCCAAGTTCTTCTCAGCTTAAGAATTGACTTTTAAGCTTTCTTCTCCTCAGCCAGGTTATATCAGGAAATATAAGAACTTAGATTGAGATTAAATTATCCCATTGGTTTCTTCTTGGACTTATGGTAAATGATTATATTCTTTAGAACCCTATTATGTTTGGATCTGTTTTTAATTCTACTTAACTTTTTAATTCTTAAATTGAATTTTAATGCCTCTTCCTGGGTTTTTTGGTTCAACTATTACCTCATTTATGGTCATTTTGGAATTTACTGTATCTCCAAATAAGGTAAATCTCCCCAGGAATACATTTTATGAAGTGAAAAAATAATCATGAGACATTGTGATTAGGAAACTTTTAATTTTATTCTAGCAGTCCCTTTATTTTATGCAAATTGCAACTGCCATATTGGCTAGAAAATTCTAAAAGTCTGTCTTCTGCAATTAACAACTACTGTGCTAGTTATAGAATTCTGAGACACATTGTGACCTTTCCCACTTCTTCCAGCAACACCTCACTTCCTAATCCCACTCTCCCCCTTTCTCACACATACACATTTATAAAATTTGAAAGATAAAATGAGACCAATTCAAAAGAAAAAAAGGTTTCATTTTGTCGTGGGATCTCTAGTGGCTAATGCATTCTAACTCTCAGGGATCTTTAATAAAGAAAGCCAAGAATTAGTTGTTTATATTTTACACAAAGACCTATCCACTACATAGCTATTCTTTGTACATCTGTTTAAGGCTTGAACTATAAAACAAAAATTTATCTAATCATTTTTAGAATCTTAGAACATTGAAATTGATAGAGAATTCTAATCTGATTATAGTAGTTGGCCAACAAAACACAACTATCATTTTGAGCAAGATTTAAGGCAAATTATTTGATTCCATTCTTTTTTCATATAATAAGGCATCGTCTAAACACTTCTTGGAGTATGAGGGAAGCAAGATTTCTGCCCTTCTCTATATTAGCAAATATCTGTCTTTCCTTACAGTTGTTTACTAGTCTGCATTGCAGCTGGAGAAAGTTCACGAGGGACATACTTAAAACATGACCAACTAATACCTCTTTGGAATATATAATAGACCCTCCCAGTGTACTTCAGGCTATTTTTACAGATAGGACTGTAGGGTTTGTGTTCCATCTGTTGATTATTGTTCTCTTCTGGGTCTGAGCATAAATAGCTATGGAAGTATGGGGTATTATTAGTTCTGTCTAAGCAGAATTAATAAAGAAGGATCAAATGAGATAAAATATGTAAAGTGCTTTGAAATGGTAGATATTATTATTATTACTAATATATTAACAATAATAATGATAGGAATGTCAAACACATTTATGTGGTCAAAGGATGTAAACAGGCAATTTTCAGATGAAGAAATCAAATCTTTATAGTCATATCAAATACAAACTAAAACAACTGAGGTATCATCTCGTAGCTATCAGATTGGTTAATATGACAGAAAAGGAAAATGATTAATGTTGCAGTAGATGTGGGAAAATTGAGACACTAGTGTACTGTTGGTGAAATTGTGAACTGATCCAACTATTCTGGAGAATAATTTGGAACTATGCCCAAAAGGCAATCAAGCTTTGATCTAGCAATACCTCTATTAGGTCTGTATTCTAAAGAGATCACAAAAAATGGAAAAGGTACTACATATACAAAAGTATTTATTGCAGCTCTTTTTGTGTGGCAAAGAATTGGAAATTGAGGGAATGCCTATTAATTGAAAATGTGTTATAAGAAATGATGAGCTGGTAGATTTCAGAAAAACGTGGAAAGACTTTCATGAACTGATACTGAGTGAAGTGAACAGAACTGGGAGAACATCATACATAGTAACAGCAACATTGTATGATGATCAACTATGAACAACTGAGATCTTACCAATGTAATAATCCCAGACAATTCCAAAGAACTCATCATGGAAAATGTTATCCAAACCCAGAGAAAGAACTAATGGAGTCTGAACACTGATAGAAACATGCTGTCTTCATCTTCTTTATCTTACTTTTTTTGGGGTCTGTTTCTTCTTTCACAACATGACTAATATGGAAATATGTTTTGCATGATTGCATATATTTTCACCTTGCACAAATTCTTACCTTTTTGGGGTTGGGGAAAGGAAAAAAGGGATAGAGAAAATTTGGAACCCAAAAATATTTTTAAATGAATGTTAAAAATTGTCTTTACATGTAATTGGAAAAAATAAAACACTATTTAAGATGGAAAAATTCTATTATAGAGGAAGTAAGGGTAAAAGGCAGGATAGGAGTTGGAGAAGAGTGATGCTTTTTATTTTATAAATAAAATAAAACAGATTTTGTCCTGACATAACATCGATAGTTAGAGCCGTTCTCTTTCCTCTACAATAACAACCCCAAACATTTCTTGAAAATGATTATGCCCAAACACCTAATAGTGTGGTTGTGACTGATCATACATGCCATTTCTCACTTTGAGAGTTCACAGATTAACAAAAAGGAAGGAGAAGTGCTTGGCAACTAGGCAGGTGATAGAGTTAGTGATAGACTTGGAGTTGGAAAAATACTCATTAGTCATGTGACTCTGAGCAAGTCATTGAAACTTATGAACCTCAATTTCCTCATCCATCAAATGAGGTTAATAATAGCACTTCCCACCTCACAAGTCATTGTCAGGACCAAATGAGATCATCAATTTCAAGTGCCTTACAAACCTGAAAGCACTATATAAATGTAAGCTATTGTTACTGCATGTTACCAACAAGATCTGCTATATTTGATCTGAATTTTGTTGTCAGACCTGTCTCTTTAATGTTTCACTGAGGCTTTTTCTTTTACACTTCTTTTACTTCTCAAAGACTTCCCTTGTTTTCTCCTATGTTATACCTATACCACTAACAAAGGAGGGTTAAAGAAACCCAACACAATGGTGAGTTTTATCATTTTAAAGAAATTATGTTTTGCCTAAGTTTTATAATTCTATTTGCGTTTCCTATTAGGTTTTATTTGTGACACTAAAGTATTTACTGCATGAGAAGGCATAATGTACTTCTATTAATGAAATTGAGCTCTGGTGAGTATTAACATACTAAGAGGTATTATTTATAAATGAAAAAAAATACAGCTTAAAAATCAGTGAATTCCCATTTCACCAAGAGGTTTCACTTAGAGGTTTAACCTTTGAATGCTTTTAGTTGTGTGCAGTGAGATTTAAAACACCAATTTCCTTTCTAGATACAGTTTCTAGATTTCCAGTTGAATGCACCCCCTTTTCAAATTTTCCTAGAGTATTTTGTCACAATTTCTCCTTTTCTGCATCATGTTCTACCTGATAATATACTTCTCTTTGCACATCCCAAGTCCCTACCACCTTCACCATTAAATCGCAATGTCCTCAAATAGAGTCTATATAGTTTTTCATCTTTGTATCCCTCCCACACAATATAGAGTCTTGCAATGCTTGGTAAGTGTTTGTAGAATTTTAGGTGACCGTTAATGTGGCATTTATTTATTTATTACTGTTTTATGCCATGTTATTTTTTCTCTAAAGTGGCAATTCTGTGTCAGGAGAACACCTATGGTTTGGGAATATGATTATAGAGTCAAAGTTGAAAAGAGCCTTACAGGCCATCAAGTTTGACTCCTTCATTTTTACTGATGGTGAAACTGAAGCATTAAGAAGGGAAGTCACTTTCCAAAGATCATGCAATTATTGAGCATCTGACACTTAATACAGTGCCCTCTCTAATCACTAAGGATCATATCATACTGCCGTTCTACAAACATGGATTTCAGGATGATCCTATCCGCAGACTGAGGACTCTGTTTTAAAGTTTCTGTTTTTTCATTGGAATGAAAAACATTATGCAGCTCAGACACTGTAGAGAAGGCCAAGGTTGAAGCAACTTAGTTTTAAAAATTAGCTTCAAAATAGATTCCTTATTATTCAGAATGAAGTGTCCCAGCCCCAGAAATGGTGGACTATATTTGCTGTTTTCATATTTTTCTCTTTTTCTAGATTGGCGACCTAGCTGGGAGAAAAGGTTACAAAGTGAGCCTGAACTTCAACAGAATAACAAAACAACTTTTTGTCCTGTGGCTCTGCTTATAGTTGATTTTGGAGGTTTATGTCATACTGAGTATGCTGGGATTTTATTGTATAGAGAAGCATGGTCATATTCATGTGAAAGGGAAGTAGCTCTGTCACCATGTTAGACTATTATGAATGCTCTAGTTTTAAATAGATTGAATAGAACAATCTATTTAAACTCAAGTGAAGGAACAATACCATTATTAGTAATAGTAATAACTCACACTTGTGTGGAACTTTAGAGTTTACAAAGTACTTTCCTCATAACACCCCATGAAATATTAGCATGTATATTCTTGTCTTATTTTTGAGGCAAAGTTCAGTCACTTTTCTATGATCACATAACTAGAAAGTATCCCAGGTCATTGCTAATACATCTAACAACCTTTCACTAATTTTTATGTTGTAGCCAGTTTAAATTATATTCCAAATGTTATTAAGTGATATAACTCTATATCAGTATTGTCCCACTTTTTTGATCATGCACCTACAATAAAAATTTATTGAGTATATATACCACTATATTAATTTTTATTTATTTATAAATTATATAAATACTGTACTAAAATGATATATATTATAAAAGTTACACAAATGGAAATTTAAAAGAATGAGATAAAGATGAAATCCTATTTTGAAAACAATATTTTACTTGTTAATAGTACAAATCCCTTTTTACTTTTCCTGAAATGTTACTAGTAATAAAGATATTTTAGTGAGAGCAAGGTGATTGATTGAATAGGTTTCATTATTTTTGAAAACATTGGTTTAACTGTGTGATGCAGCGATTCAGAGGTCTGATTTTTGTTTATTTTGATACTTGGCTTTAATGGTTGTCATGGCAGAAAAAGATACTTCATAAAGATATGTGGATCAAAATGTAAGAAATGCATCCCTGGCTATGCTTACTAAATTGTGATGCTTATTTTTCCAATCCATCCATCAATTATGCAAAGATGTCTGTTAAAATTTGTCTAGTAAATTTCCATTTCTTCTGATGTGAATTGGTTCTCTTAAACAAATCAGAAAGTGTTGCATTTTTATAGTTCTAACAAATGTGTTCAAAACCTATTGAAACTCTTGATTTTGGAGATTTAAAAAATAGGTTAGAAAAGTCTTTTTCACAGTTCTTTTTTAAAATGTAGCTATAATAATTTTTATTGGTGATATAGTTATGTAATTTCAGTATCTCAGAGAAGAATGAGTAAATATAAAGATCAAGGAAGATGAGGATTGAGAAAAGACCATAAGTCTTGGCAATTAAGAAATCATTTTTTAACTTTGAAGAGAGCAGGTACAATTGAGAAAGGAATGAAGATTAAAGAGCTGATTGAGAACATAACAAATTGGAAAGATAGAAATGGAAGTTCAGAAGAGGGATACATTTTGGGGAAGAGGTCTGTGATGCAATTGTAACCCATCCATGTCCATCCAATGTGACTCACTTTATACAATATTAAAATAAAAAGATGGGAGATGGGATTTTTATTTACAAGTTATTGCCCTGGAGTTCAGAATGTACCCAGATGAGAGGTACAACCTCAAGGTGATATGAGGGCTTAGGAGTAGGGAATATCAGGGGCAGAGGAATTTTGTTTGCACAGCTATTCATATGATTGTTTAAATTAAAGTTAAGTTATAAACTTATATATAAGTGAGGAGCTGAAAGGAAGAGGCTGGGAGCTTGAATATTCATGGAAACCCAGTGGCAACAAGGTGAGGAGTGTGAAAGTATCCCTTAAGAGTAGTAGATGAAAGGAGTAGTGAGAAAGTGTTGGAGACAAGGCTGGAGATTGGCAATCATGGAGTGAGATTTAATCTTTTATTTAGACCGTCTTATTGGTCATCCCTTGAAGTTATGTCATATTCTAATGGAGCAGGATGTGGTTCCCACTTTGGCTTATGCTTTAAAAAGCATCTGTGCAACATAACTTGTCCTTAACAATTTAGGATCATGCTTATGTGAAAATTAGCTCATTCTAACATTTAACACATATTTAGTGAGCGCCTAGAGACACAGATTAGAGGCACATATATTGTAGGGGAAAGAAGCTAAGCTTGACATTGGGAGACCTGGGTTTGGGATCCATTTTCAACAGATTCAGATAATGTGACCAAGGCTAAGTCACTTAATATCTCTGAGTCTCATTGTAAATACAAATACAGAGTATCCCTGTAAAACACGGATAAAATGAATACTAAGTACTTCACAAAGTCATTATGAGAATGAGATCATAAATAGATTAGAGGAACAGAGAATAGTCTACCTCTCAGACCTGTGGAGGAGGAAGGAATTTATGACCAAAGGAGAACTAGAGATCATTATTGATCACAAAATAGAAGAATTTGATTACATCAAACTAAAAAGTTTCTGTACAAACAAAACTAATGCAAACAAGATTAGAAGGGAAGTAACAAATTGGGAAAATATTTTTACAGTTAAAGGTTCTGATAAAGGTCTCATTTCCAAAATATATAGAGAACTGACCCTAATTTATAAGAAATCAAACCATTCTCCAATTGATAAATGGTCAAAGGATATGAACAGACAATTCTCAGATGATGATATTGAAATTATATCCACTCATATGAAAGAGTGTTCCAAATCACTACTGATTAGAGAAATGCAAATTAAGACAACTCTGAGATACCATATACACCTGTCAGATTGGCCAAGATGACAGAAACAAATAATGATGAATGTTGGAGGGGATGTGGGAAAATTGGGACACTGATACATTGTTGGTGGAGTGGTGAAAGAATCCAACCATTCTGGAGAGCAATTTGGAACTATGCCCAAAAAGTTATGAAACTGTGCATACCCTTTGACCCAGCATTGCTGCTATTGGGCTTATATCCCAAGAAATACTGAGGAGGGGAAAGGGACCTGTATGTGCCAAAATGTTTGTGGCAGCTCTTTTCATAGTGGCCAGAAACTGGAAGATGAATGGATGTCCATCAATTGGAGAATGGTTGGGTAAATTATGGTATATGAAGGTTATGGAATATTATTGCTCTGTAAGAAATGACCAGCAGGAGGAATACAGAGAGGTTTGGAGAGACTTACATCAACTGATGCTGAGTGAAATGAGCAGAACCAGAAGATCGCTGTACACTTCAATACTGTATGAAGATGTATTTTGATGGAAGTGGATATCTTCAACATAAAGAAGATCCAACTCACTTCCAGCTGATCAATGATGGACAGAAACAACTACACCCAGAGAAGGAACCACTGGGAAGTGAATGTAAATTGTTAGCACTACTGTCTATCTACCCAGGTTACTTATACCTTCGGAATCTAATACTTAATGTGCAACAAGAAAATGGTATTTACACACATGTATTGTATCTAGGTTATATTGTAACACATGTAAAATATATGGGATTACCTGTCACCAAGGGGAGGGAGTAGAGGGAGGGAGGGGATAATTTGGAAAAATGAATACAAGGGATAATGTTATAAAAAAATTTACTCATGCATATATAATGTCAAAAAATATATAAATAAAATAAAAAAAAAACCCCAACAAAGTCATTATGAAGGGAGGATTTTTGAACTTTAAAGTGCTATATAAATATGAACTTATTATTATTTTCAAGGTACTTTGGAAGATATTCGGAATACAAAGGGGGTATGAAACCCTGGCTGTCATAACATATAACTCCCCCTCTCTCTTCTTCTCCCTTTCCCTTTCTTTCTCCCTGTCTCCTTCTCCCTGTCTCTGTCTCCCTGTCCCCATCTCCCTCTCCCTCCTCCTCTTCTTCTCCCTCTCCTTCTCTCTCTTCCTCTCCCTTATCCTCTTCTCCCTTCAGTTGCTCAGTTCATGTGCTGGCTCAGTGCTGAAGGATTTGGGGTTTGGGATGATGAAGCAATTCCCTCTTTGGGCACACTTACCCAGAGTCGGACTATCATACATCTTCTCCCAAGTGTTCTAGGGGATACCCCACAGGATGTGGGGCAGGGCTGTGCTAGTGCCAGCTCTGACCAGTTTTCTGTCACCATAAACATTTGCATTTCAGATGTGGACAGTTGCTATAAATCAGGACTTGGTTCATTATATTGTTGATTGTCTAGGCTTTAAAAAATGTTAATTATGCATAATAAATTTAAAAGTGTGTATGCATGCTTTTCCCCCCTAGAAAGCCCAGTTGTAAAACACTTACTGAAACACACCCTTCCTTGGGTTAGAGTTGTCTTTTCTCCCGCTGTCATTGGCTTGTATTCTCACTGTGTGTTATACTGCTGTTAGCAGTAATGACTTTTAGTGACTAGCACCCCAGTTCCATTTAACTACTTGACTTCAGTAAGATTTTATAAAGGAATATTTTCTTAGAAAATGTGGAAATAACAAAAGTTTAGATGTATCCACACAACACTTCAGGGGCACCATTTCTCTCATTCAGTTTAAGTCTTTGTGTAGAATAGATTCAAACTTAGCCCAGTCCCCATTATAGTATTTGAATTGAGAAGTTAATGTACAAATGTAACAGGACTGCTAGATAAACCTCATTTTGATTACTGCTGGGCAGAATCTCAAAGATCACTCCTAAGTTCTTGAGACAACAATATTAAGTTGGCTTTAAAATTTATATTAGGTTGCCAGTATTTGGGGTAGGTAGATGATAGAACACTTGAATACCTGTCTGTACACTCACATACTTGCTTTCCTGACCCTTCAAAACTCACAAGTTTGATTAATGATCAAAGAATATGAACAGTTTTTCAATGAAAAAAAATAAAAAATTATGTATAGACATTATTGATTAGAGAAATGTGAATTAAAAGAACTTTGAGATATTACCTCATATTTACCAGGTTGGTAAAATGATAGAAGGAGTAAATAACAATTTGTTGGACAGGATGTGGAAAAATTGGGGTATTAATTCACAGTTGTTGAAACTGTGGATTGATTCAACCATTTTTGAGAGCAATCTGAAACTATGTCCAAAGAGTTGTTAAACTCCCTATACTCTTTGACCCAACAAAAGCACGACTTGGTCTATTTTCTTTTGGGATCTGAATCTTTTAAGAGAGATTGGTGGATTCTTTCAATTTCTATTTTACCCCCTTATTCTAGAATATGATAGTTTTCCTTGATAATTTCTTGACAGATGATGTCCGGCTTCTTTTTTTTGATCATGACTTTCAGGTAGATCAATAATTTTAAAATTATCTCTCCTGGATCTATTTTCTAGTTCAGATGTTTTTCTATTGAGATATTCACATTTTTTAATTTAAAAAATGTTTGGTTTGTTTTTATTTTGACTGCTCATAAAGTCATTGGCTTCCATTTGCTCAATTCTAATTTTTAAGGAATTATTTTCCCCAATAAGCTTTTGTATTTCCTTTCCCATTTGGGCAATTTTGCTTTTTGAGACATTCTTCTCTTTTAGCTTTTTGTATTTCCTTTTGCACCACTCTTAATTCTTTTCCTAATTTTCCCTCTAACTCTTGATTCTCAAAATCCATTTTGAGTTCTTCTATAGCTTGAGACCAATTTTTATTTTTCTTGGAGGCCTTGGATGTGGAAGTTTTGACTTTGTTACCTTGTTCTGAGCCTGTGTTCCTTGTCACCATAGTAGCTTTCTATGGTCAGAAACTTTTTCTATTGTCTGCTGCTCATCTTCCTAACTCTTTGTTAAAGTAGGGCATCATTTCCAAGGTGGAGAATGCATTATCCCAAGCTGTTTTTGAGATCCATCTAGGGATCTGACCACAAGCCTTCATTTCTTCCCTGGTACTGTTAGGAGAGTCCTTGCTCCATGTAGCTGTAAGATCCAATATGCTAAAACAACATAGTCTTGCTTAACTGTGCTAGGGTTGAGACTGGGACTAGGACTGTGCTGGGATTGCAGCCTGTTCCCACTGTGTTGCCACAATCCTTTTCTGATGTCCTCTTAGGTGTCTCTGGGCTGAGAAGTCTAGAAACCACCAGAATTTACCTTGATTCAGAGATCGTTAGAACCATTCCTACTTTACTGGGAGAGACCGGGACTGGGGCTGAACCAGTACTGCTTACTGGACTCCTACACTGGTTCCACAGACCGCTTAAATTGTCTTCTGCTGGAAAAGATTTTACTCTGTTTTTTTTTTTTTTGATGTTCTGATGCTCTAAAACTTGTTTAAAGAAATTTGGAACTGTTTGGGGGAGAAGTTGGGCAAGATCT